>NW_027262846.1:0-21847 GCF_902827115.2 Pseudochaenichthys georgianus | reverse complement strand
CCCCCCCCCCCATCATATTTAAAGGTGCTCCGTCTTTAATTTAAATATAGCAGCAGTTTCACCGACGCGGTCGTCTCGTCACGTGCCGTTTGGCTGCGGTTATGATCTATTCTGGATGCGTTGTGACGTGCTGAAGATGATTGTAATGTGAGACTGCGGTGACATTTAAGCCTGAACTAAGTGTCTCTATTTCCATCCCGGGTACTCCATCACCTGATAGCAGAGAGGTAGAAGTACACACATCCTTTACTCAAGTAGACGTACAGATACTCGTGTTTAAAAATACTAGAGAAGTACTGACTAAACTTCTTTGCTCAAGTGAAAGTAAAGAGGCTTTGAAGTGTCCTTATAAGAGTAACAACTCCCAGTGTGCTAATAACCCTGTGTACACCTCCCAGACTTCCCTCTCCACGCTCTGTTGGATGAAGCCTTTGAACGGTCGCTGGCTCTTCTGCAGCTTTGGCTGGAGCAGGTTTGCCTTCTGTGTGAATACGTGCTGATGAAGAGGAGTTAGAAACGAGACAATGAAACCGACCGGATGACAAACAAGTGTGTAAGCAGTTACTGCGGTCTCCAGACAGGGGTAGTGTTGCTCAAGGACCGTGAAGGATCAGTCGAAGTATCGATGTGTTTTGTACAGGGTTGTATACTTGCATACAAAGTTCAGGAGTTGACGGATTACACGACAGGCTCACAAAACAACGTGTAATAACGACGTTGGTGCAAAACGTAATATATTCACAAATAACCCTCTCAAGACGCGACATGGATACGATATTTCGTTTTTGTTTTGGAGCTCAAATAATCTTCGTAATATCGATCAAACTATAGATCCACTGGACGTAGATTCTAAAAGTACAATATTAACTTCTCGCTAGAAATGTAATCAAAAAGCATTTTAACGCCAAACTATCTGACAATTTTGGATTTTCCACAAAAAATAAATCGGGTGTCCGCCATTTTGTTTTCTTCTCACTGGGAGAGTTTGCGATCACGTGACGCGGACACTGCTCATTAGACATGAATAGGAACACGTATTGTATCCATGTCACGTCTTGAGAGGGTTATTTGCAAATATACGACGTTTTGCCGTGAGAACCAATGTAGCTATTACGGCCCGCCCACACTACAGCGTCGACAACTCCAATCTGCCCATTCACTTTCAATGGGGTGACGTCACGTTGCCTCGCTTTTTCGCCGAACTGAATTGTGGGTAGCAGAGCGAGGCGTCTCCGGCGTCAGAAGTTGAACAATGTTCAACTTCTGACGCCGGAGACGCCGGAGTAGCCAGCGCCAGCCAATCAAATCCCGTTTCGGAAAATCTGACAGCTGAAGCCGTAGCCAATCAAACCGCGTCTAAGCTGGGAGAGATATCCCGCCGTTCATTTCTATATTTCAAAAGAAGTCGGAGGAGAAACTAACTATCGCCGTAGCAACCACCCGGTTTTGTATGACCAGACCCTCTTCACCTACCGGGACACAAACCGGAGGAACCGGCATGGAGGGAGGTGGCAGAGACAGTGGGGGAAACTGGTAGGGTTTCGCCTGTTTGGGGAGTTTATATATATATATATTTATATATATATATATATTTATATATATATTGCTCCCATAAAATCCCCGGGGGTTTTTGCTTTGTATGTCGGGGGCGGGAGATTCATGTGATTGGTTGTTGGTCGTGTTGCTTGAATAAAATCCCCAAGCTCCAGACACGCCCAGCTCCAAGCTTCTCTTGAAGCTGTGGTGTGGACGCTCCGTTACACGTTTTTATGTGAGGAATACACCAGATATGTCTTAAAAAGAAGACGCTCAGTCGGTGGAGATGGCGGCCAACGATCCGGACGATTACAAATCAAATAAGATGCCGCACTGAGATTGAATATTTCTGTATTTGTGTCACGTTAGATTCGCCAGTCTTTAGGAGGCTCAATCCAAGCGTGAGACGTGAGGGTAGTTCCTCCCTCGGTCACCGATGTTTATATTTGGCCCATCGTTAACATAATATCTCCAGAACATTCTGACGCTAAAATGAACATTTCTCGATTTCTCTGTCTCAGCAACGGCCTTTCGCAAGATCCGGAAACAAAGCGAGTCCCGTTAGTGTCAAACCAGTACGCTAACATTATGTAATGTTTGATTCTGATTGACTCTTTTAGTTCCAGCCCCAAGTGGCCATTTGAGGAACTGCAGTTGGTGGCACTTCTGCATTTACTTCATTTTCCAGAAACCTTTCACATGTTACCGTGTGGTTTACACAGCAGGGAGTGTGATCTGCCGTCTGAAGAGAACCAGGGCCTTTGATGCATATTAGGAATAATACAATAAACTTTAAATTCAGCTGTTAGACCCGGTTGACTCGATAGGAACCAGTGGCTCTGCTTTTAAAGTTGTTCTTCATCAGTTAACGGCCTCCTGCTTTGGAGGAATGTAAACCTGCAGCACAGATGACTGACTGCTTCACTTTATGATGAGTTACTTTGACAGGAAGAACTCTTTAAACCTCACGAGCTGATCCTTCCCTTATAGAGTCATTTTTCAGTCTACACGCCTAAATCATGGCCCGTGAAAAGCATGACGTCTGAAGACATATAGTTTAGCTGGTGAATCTGGACCGATGCCAACTCTTCTTCAAACAGAGAGTGAATCCATCTTGTGTTAGACGTGTACTTTCCCTCCACTGCATGTATTTAATCCCTTTAGTTACTTCTCAGATCTGGATGAAGGATGTGAAATATAACCAAGTGTTGAATCAGCCTTTAGTTCCACCTGGAGTAAATCCACCAGCTACCCTGCAGTCTACAAAGTACTTCAGACTAGCTGCACCTCCACCAGCTACCCTGCAGTCTACAAAGTACTTCAGACTAGCTGCACCTTCACCAGCTACCCTGCAGTCTACAAAGTACTTCACTGCTCAGACTTCACCAGCTACCGCGCTAAAAGTCTTCAGACACTGCTCCTCACCCTGCGTCACAAAGTATTCAGACTAGCTGCACCTCACCAGCTACCCTGCATCTACAAAGTACTTCAGACTAGCTGCACCTTCACCAGCTACCCTGCAGTCTACAGTACTTCAGACTAGCTGACTCCTTCCCCAGCTACCGGCAGTCTACAAAGGACTCTTCAGACTAGACTGCAACTTCACCAGCTACCCTGCAGTCTACAAAGTACTTCAGACTAGCTGCACCTTCATCAGCTACCCTGCAGTCTACAAAGTACTTCAGACTAGCTGCACCTTCACCAGCTACCCTGCAGTCTACAAAGTACTTCAGACTAGCTGCACCTTCACCAGCTACCCTGCAGTCTACAAAGTACTTCAGACTAGCTGCACCTTCATCCAGCTACCCTGCAGTCTACAAAGTACTTCAGACTAGCTGCACCTTCACCAGCTACCCTGCAGTCTACAAAGTACTTCAGACTAGCTGCACCTTCACCAGCTACCCTGCAGCCTACAAAGTACTTCAGACTAGCTGCACCTTCACCAGCTACCCTGCAGTCTACAAAGTACTTCAGACTAGCTGCACCTTCACCAGCTTTGAGAACACTTTCATGATCAATCATTATAAACATATCATATATATTATTCTGAAATGGACCAATCTGCACAACGACTACTTTCACTGTCTTTCACTATATTTAGATGAGAATACTTTCTACTTTCACTTGAGGAACATTTTGAATGAGGACTTTTACTGTACAGAGTATTCCTACACTCTGGTACTTCTACTTTTACTCAAGTACCAGATCTGAGTACTTCTACTTTTACTCAAGGACAAGATCTGAGTACTTCTACTTTTACTAAGTACACGCTCTGAGTACTTCTACTTTTACTCAAGAACAAGATCTGAGTACTTCTACTTTTACTCAAGTACAAGATCTGAGTACTTCTACTTTTACTCAAGTACAAGATCTGAGTACTTCTACTTTTACTCAAGGACAAGATCTGAGTACTTCTACTTTTACTAAGTACACGCTCTGAGTACTTCTACTTTTACTCAAGTACAAGATCTGAGTACTTCTACTTTTACTCAAGAACAAGATCTGAGTACTTCTACGTTTACTCAAGTACAAGATCTGAGTACTTCTACTTTTACTCAAGTACAAGATCTGAGTACTTCTACTTTTACTAAAGAACCAGATCTGAGTACTTCTACTTTTACTAAATTACCAGACCTGAGTACTTCTACTTTTACTAAATTACCAGATCTGAGTACTTCTACCACCTCTGCTAAATGTACTTGGTTACTTTCCCACACTGGCAGGCACGTGACCCGGTGGATGTTGTAGTTCCTGCTCGGGTGCTCGTCTCTGATCGTTGGCAGAATGCGGCCGTTGTTCAGCTAGCAACAGTCGAGCTAACGCGACACATGCCTCTCGTTGTTTGTTGACAACAGGAGGGGCTGTTCAGGAGGGCGAGGGCCTCAGCTGTGAGGGAAATGGAGGTTCAGGCATCTGTGGGGTCGTGATATCCCTGGAGTTCCCCCCTTGTTGGACGCACACCAGAGGGGAGACCCTAAAAATACCTCTTTTACATTTCCCCAAACAAACAGCTGCGTCCAGCTCACAGATAGAGGCCAAGGACAGACGGGATGTGTGAGCGCAGTGGGCTGTCAAACGGATGATGAACTGTGAGAGGAACGGACCGTTAACCGGCCAGAGTTGGTGTTATAATAATAATAATAATAATAATAATAATAATAATACATTTATTTTGGGGGGCGCCTTTCAAAACACCCAAGGACACCTTACAGGGTTACAGATTTACAATTTACATTTACAATTATACCTTACAAATTAAAACAGTGGATTTAGTGAAGTATCAGCCGGGGTAAGACAAGACAAACAACAACAACAACAACAACAACAACAACAACAACAACAGGGAACTGACTACAGAAGGACCCAGGGTACAGATTATAGGGAACATGCCAGTTTGAACAGGTGGGTTTTGAGTGAATAATCTCCAATATGATGCTATAAAAGTGTTGTATGTAAACATGCTAACGTACGCTGAGTCATGCTAACGCAGCCACGTGTTAGCATGACTCATATTAAGTAAGATAATATAATATTAAGTAGATATTAAGAGCTGCAACAATATCATATGTTTGTAGGCCAACCCTGGAAATTAGCGCAACTTTGAGGATGTTTCAAGCCTTAATGCAAACGCCGGAGTATTAAGCTAACGGTAGACTATAAATCCACACCATGGTCACAAGACAACATATGTAGGCTACGTAAGTTAAGCGTGTTACCTTAAGTTAAGAGTGTTACATATGTACATAAATTAAGTGTGTAAACGTGATGACTTTTGGTTTTACTTCGTGAAATCTATCCACCTTTGTCACCTTTTTTAATATGTCAACAAACTTCACCCCGTCATAATAAATACGGCCACTAGAGGTCGTCGCCAGGGTAGGAATTTCATGGCGGCCATGTAAGTCCTACGGCCACCATTGCCTTTGTGCCCCTCACGCTGTTAACATCTCGAAGTTGCTTTAAACGCGTCAGAGCAGTGGTCTGGTCTCTGAACTGCATTATGCTGCGATGCGTTTCACCGCGGCTGTCAGCTGTGTTTACTCTTATCATTCAAGCAGGACGCGCTGGACAGGGGGCGGGGCTTATATCCATGTAAATACTGTGGTAGAAACCAACGACAACAACATGAACATATTTGACCGTGATTTAATTGTAAAAGGCTACACTTTTCAAAATGATGCCGAAGTAACAAAATACTGATACCGGTTAGTAGAAACCATGAATTAATGCTTTGACTAGTCTGCAGACAGACGGCAGAGAAAAACCTTTTCTGAATGGAGATCGGATCGACCAGGCTAACCCAGGTAAAAAAATAGTATGCTTAAATTATACTTTTAGAAGAATGTACTATTTTGGTCACATTCAAGTATACTAAAGTGTACTCAAGTAGTACTGGAGTATTACTTAATCATTAGTTGAGTATACTTGAAGTGTAAATAGTGTGCTAAATTGGCACAACTTTTTGTAAACTTTAAGTGTACTAAATTACACCAGTTAAAATCATGATTTATGTGCATTCGAAACATGCTTTAAGTATAATTGTATTGTATCACCAGTGTGTTGGAAATATACTTAAAAGGGCATGCCGAAGTAACAAAATGAAACCATGAATTAATGCTTTGACAAGTCTCCAGACAGACGGCAGAGAAAAACCTTTTCAAATGCGTGTTTTCTGAATGGAGATCGGATCGACCAGGCTAAGCTAACGCTGTATATGCTCCGTCCGGACTCGCAACAACGTTCTAAAGACAGAAATAAAGCAGCGAGTAATTTATTTGTAAGCTCCTCAATGGCCTTCGTGCCGTGGCATGTGGCCTTCGTGCCCTAAACAAATGTGTGACACCAAATGGCCTTGCCCCTCAAATGACAACATTCCAAGCCTGGTCGTCGCCTTAAAAAAAAAACGTAACCTCTTGCAGGCAAACAGCCAATTAGGAGGGAGAGTAAGTCTTAAGAATCTTAAATCTGGGGTCAAGATGACGGATGATAACGGCCACTTGATAACATTCGTTGACCAATAGCACACAGTGTTCACATACTGTCAGCTGCAGGTCAAGAGGACTTTTGTGGTGACGGTGGAGTTTGACGGTGGAATCTGACGGTGGAATCTGACGGTGGAGTCTCAAAGTGGAATCTGACGGTGGAGTCTGACGGGCGAGTCTGACGGTGGAGTCTGACGGGCGAGTCTGACGGTGGAGTCTGACGGTGGAGTCTCAAAGTGGAATCTGACGGTGGAGTCTGACGGGCGAGTCTGACGGTGGAGTCTGACGGGCGAGTCTGACGGTGGAGTCTGACGGTGGAGTCTCAAAGTGGAATCTGACGGTGGAGTCTGACGGGCGAGTCTGACGGTGGAGTCTGACGGGCGAGTCTGACGGTGGAGTCTGACGGGCGAGTCTGACGGTGGAGTCTGACGGTGGAGTCTCAAAGTGGAATCTGACGGTGGAGTCTGACGGTGGAGTCTGACGGTGGAGTCTGACGGGCGAGTCTGACGGTGGAGTCTGACGGTGGAGTCTGACGGGCGAGTTTGACGGTGGAATCTGACGGTGGAATCTGACGGTGGAGTCTCAAAGTGGAATCTGACGGTGGAGTCTGACGGGCGAGTCTCAAAGTGGAATCTGTCTGACGGTGGAGTCTGACGGTGGAATCTGACGGTGGAGTCTCAAAGTGGAATCTGACGGTGGAGTCTGACGGGCGAGTCTGACGGTGGAGTCTGACGGGCGAGTCTGACGGTGGAGTCTGACGGTGGAGTCTCAAAGTGGAATCTGACGGTGGAGTCTGACGGGCGAGTCTGACGGTGGAAGTCTGACGGTGGAGTCTCAAAGTGGAATCTGACGGTGGAGTCTGACGGGCGAGTCTGACGGTGGAGTCTGACGGGCGAGTCTGACGGTGGAGTCTGACGGTGGAGTCTCAAAGTGGAATCTGACGGTGGAGTCTGACGGGCGAGTCTGACGGTGGAGTCTGACGGGCGAGTCTGACGGTGGAGTCTGACGGGCGAGTCTGACGGTGGAGTCTGACGGTGGAGTCTCAAAGTGGAATCTGACGGTGGAGTCTGACGGTGGAGTCTGACGGTGGAGTCTGACGGGCGAGTCTGACGGTGGAGTCTGACGGTGGAGTCTGACGGGCGAGTCTGACGGTGGAGTCTGACGGTGGAGTCTGACGGTGGAGTCTGACGGGCGAGTCTGACGGTGGAGTCTGACGGTGGAGTCTGACGGTGGAGTCTGACGGGCGAGTCTGACGGTGGAGTCTGACGGTGGAGTCTGACGGGCGAGTCTGACGGGCGAGTCTGACGGTGGAGTCTGACGGGCGAGTCTGAAAGTGGAATCTGTCGTCAGCGCCCGACTGTTCCTCCTGATGGTGACACTCTGATAAGGTCACTGAGTGAAATGACTCCACGAATCGGAGTCGGTGAACTGTTTACACGGATCCGTTTGCTTTAAACAGGAGTGTATACGACAGATATTTCAAAATCCTCCAATTAAACATGACATCAAACTTCTATTGAATCTTCTGAACAGGAGATCAACATAGGGAACTCGGCTTTTCAAAAATAACATTCTTAACATAGAAACAAGGAATAACTCGTGTTTTAACTTAAAATGGATTTCTCCTCAGTGTACAACTTGTTCTAGGAGGGATAGAACGTTTCGGAAAGACCGGCGCTTAAAAGAAAAGCATGACTTTTAACGTTATCTGCAGGTTTTCCCAAGCTCACCGCCTGCTTCAGCTTTTCAACAAAAAGGAAGACCCGCTACAACTAATCAAGGGTCTAGACCAGGGGTGTCAAACTCAAGGCCCGGGGGCCAAATCCGGCCCGCGACTTCATTTCATGTGGCCCCGCAAGAGCTTGCAAAGAATATAATACGTTCATCATACGGTTACATGCCACTTTACAGAAGCAGGTTGCCCATAAACTACATGTCCCACAATGCATCTCGTTTTGTGCCATGCGCACTGAAGAGACTTGCAGTTATTTGCCCTGGACTTCTGCTTTCAGACGTAGTTAATTACTAAGTTATTATCCTATCCGATAATAATCCAATTCAGAGGCAATAATGTAATATAATACATTATATATATATTATATATTTATATAGTTACAACCGGCCCTTTGAGTGCAACCTTTATGCGAATATGGCCCGCGATGAAATTGAGTTTGACACCCCTGGACTAGACAAAGAAAAACTCCATTCAAAGCGTTATCTTGTCTATAAATATCCGAGTAGTTGCTGTCATGTGTACCTGAGCTCATGAGCAGTAAATAGGATGATACAGTCTCACGTCACATGATGGCATTCATTCATGATGGATTGACTTATTCCAACTCTGTAGCCCTATCCTGCAACGACTGCTTCTTGGCTTCACTTTTCGCCCTCCAGCTCTTTTAGTTTCTCTCCCAGTTCTCCAGTTCTCACCGTCAGAATGAAAACAGTCCTGTGGTTTTGACGCGTGGGAAATCTTGGCTTCTCCCCTGAAACAACTATTAATAACAAGCTTAGGTTGCTGCCGCGTCGCTGCCAGGATTCTCTCTGGTTGACTCACGCTCTGTTTTCATCCAGAACCTTGGCTTCATTCAGATCCAAAAACGAGTCCGTTAGTCTGGAACTCCATGTCAATATTTCACAATGTTATCATAATTAGTTTGGCTTCTGCCACTTATCATTTCAGTAGAGGTTAACACCGTGTTAGTTAAGCTAATCATCATGGGTTCTTGTCATGCTATCATCCCTTGCTAATTTGCATTTGAGCTGCATTTTTTAGATTTACTGGAAAATCAAGCATAGTTGGAGATATGGACATCGTGAGAAGGATAATGAAGATGAAACGTGCTGAAAAGGGTCTTAAACATAATTGTCTTCAGATTGTGATGTTAAATATCTGGGGTGCCTTGTTATTGCACATGGAGCAGCTCTGATGCAAGACATATTTCAGACTTGACCAAACAATAAGGTTTATCATATCGTATAATGAGGATTGTTGGATTTCAGAATAAAAAAGTGTGTTCGATGCCATTTCCAAAAGCTAGTTTCCTGAAATTCACAAAACTAGTATCAGCCTGGTGTATTTCATAATGTTTAATAATTAGCTTCTACAACTTACCATTTCAGTGGGGAATACAATCCAACTTGCAGAGGTTAACACTGTGTTAGCTCGGGCTTTTAGCTGCACTGCTCCCAGACTCTGGAACTCCCTCCCCCCGCACATCCGACAGTCAGACACAATCACCATATTCAAATCCCAATTAAAAACCCACCTGTTCAAATCTGCCTGCTCACTGCAGTGCTCCCCATTATATGTTTCATTTGTGTCCACGTGACTGTCTCCTCCATGACTTCCTGTTTGTGTTTTTATCTTGTTCTGTTGCCTATTAGCTTTTATTTTATTTAGTTTTTTTTTTTTTTTAAATCGTACGGTGTCCTTGGGTGTCATGAAAGGCGCCTAAAAATAAAATGTATTATTATTATTATTAGTTAAGCTAATCCATCATGGTTTCTTGTCATGCTATCATCCCTTGCTAATTTGCATTTGAGCTGCATTTTTGGGATTAGTTACTGGAAAATCAAGCATAGTTGGAGATATGGACATCGTGAGAAGGACAATGAAGATGAAACGTGCTGAAAAGGGTCTTAAACATATTGTCTTCAGATTGTGATGTTAAATATCTGTTCCCTTGTTTCTTGGCTTAAACGTTTGTTCTTGTTGTTATTGAAATATTTCAGACTTTTTTTTATTTATTTTTTTATTTTGATTTTGATATACTTTATTAATCCCCGTGGGGAAATTGTTTCTCTGCATTTGACCCATCCTAGTGTTAGGAGCAGTGGGCAGCCATTTTGAACAGCGCCCGGGGAGCAGTGTAGGGAACGGTGCCTTGCTCAGGGACACCTCGGTAGCACTTGGTCTTGCCGGGACTTGAACTGGTGACCTTCCAATTGCCAAGCCAAGTCCCTATCGACTTCGCCACCACCGCCCCGACTTGACCTAACGATAATGTTTAAACATATCGTATAATGAGGATTGTTGGTTTTCAGCAAAGAAAATGTTAGTTGGAGATCACTGGAGTGTTCAATGACATGCCATTTCCAACAGCTAGTTTCCTGAAATTCACTAAAACTAGTATCGGCCTGGTGTAGTGAGGAAAATACAGCTTTTAAAATATTGGCTTTTCTTTTATCCCCATTTCATTTATTGACCTCTACTCTATTTAAACAGGTAGACAATGCGCTCCAGGACCTGCACCATGGAGGGTCCCGATGACGGACACATCCAGACCACGAAAGTCTGCATCAAAGAGGAAGAGGAAAACACACCAGAGCTCACGAAGAGGAAGATGAAGGTCCAGAAACCTGCAGAGAGCAAGAAGGCAGCTCGAGATCTGTCGAAGTCTGAGTTACTGCACCTGCTGGGAATCATGGAGGGAGAAGTTCAGGTAGGAATCAGCTGTTAGCTTAGCGGTGGTGACGTGAAGTCATGTGACCGTGCTGTAGTTCCTTTATAGCCCAACATTAGCCACCTTTAGCTTAGCGGTGGTGACGTGAAGTCATGTGACCGTGCTGTAGTTCCTTTATAGCCCAACATTAGCCACCTTTAGCTTAGCGGTGGTGTCGTGAAGTCATGTGACCGTGCTGTAGTTCCTCTATAGCCCAACATTAGCCTCCTTTAGCTTAGCGTTGGTAACGTGAAGTCATGTGACCGTGCTGTAGTTCCTTTATAGCCCAACATTAGCCACCTTTAGCTTAGCGGTGGTGACGTGAAGTCATGTGACCGTGCTGTAGTTCCTTTATATCCATACATTAGCCACCTTTAGCTTAGCGGTGGTGACGTGAAGTCATGTGACCGTGCTGTAGTTCCTTTATAGCCCAACATTAGCCGCCTTCAGCTTAGCGGTGGTGACGTGAAGTCATGTGACCGTGCTGTAGTTCCTTTATAGCCCAACATTAGCCTCCTTTAGCTTAGCGGTGGTGACGTGAAGTCATGTGACCGTGCTGTAGTTCCTTTATAGCCCAACATTAGCCGCCTTCAGCTTAGCGGGGGTGACGTGAAGTCATGTGACCGTGCTGTAGTTCCTTTATAGCCCAACATTAGCCGCCTTTAGCTTAGCGGTGGTGACGTGAAGTCATGTGACCGTGCTGTAGTTCCTTTATAGCCCAACATTAGCCACCTTTAGCTTAGCGGTGGTGACGTGAAGTCATGTGACCGTGCTGTAGTTCCTTTATAGCCCAACATTAGCCTCCTTTAGCTTAGCGGTGGTGACGTGAAGTCATGTGACCGTGCTGTAGTTCCTTTATAGCCCAACATTAGCCTCCTTTAGCTTAGCGGTGGTGACGTGAAGTCATGTGACCGTGCTGTAGTTCCTTTATAGCCCAACATTAGCCGCCTTAGCTTAGCGGTGGTGACGTGAAGTCATGTGACCGTGCTGTAGTTCATTTATAGCCCAACATTAGCCTCCTTTAGCTTAGCGGTGGTGACGTGAAGTCATGTGACCGTGCTGTAGTTCCTTTATAGCCCAACATTAGCCTCCTTAGCTTAGCGGTGGTGACGTGAAGTCATGTGACCGTGCTGTAGTTCCTTTATAGCCCAACATTAGCCTCCTTTAGCTTAGCGGTGGTGTCGTGAAGTCATGTGACCGTGCTGTAGTTCCTTCATAGCCCAACATTAGCCACCTTTAGCTTAGCGGTGGTGACGTGAAGTCATGTGACCGTGCTGTAGTTCCTTTATAGCCCAACATTAGCCACCTTTAGCTTAGCGGTGGTGACGTGAAGTCATGTGACCGTGCTGTAGTTCCTTTATAGCCCAACATTAGCCACCTTTAGCTTAGCGGTGGTGACGTGAAGTCATGTGACCGTGCTGTAGTTCCTTTATAGCCCAACATTAGCCACCTTTAGCTTAGCGGTGGTGACGTGAAGTCATGTGACCATGCTGTAGTTCCTTTATAGCCCAACATTAGCCACCTTCAGCTTAGCGGTGGTGACGTGAAGTCATGTGACCGTGCTGTAGTTCCTTTATAGCCCAACATTAGCCACCTTTAGCTTAGCGGTGGTGACGTGAAGTCATGTGACCGTGCTGTAGTTCCTTTATAGCCCAACATTAGCCACCTTTAGCTTAGCGGTGGTGACATGAAGTCATGTGACCATGCTGTAGTTCCTTTATAGCCCAACATTAGCCACCTTCAGCTTAGCGGTGGTGACGTGAAGTCATGTGACCGTGCTGTAGTTCCTTTATAGCCCAACATTAGCCTCCATTAGCTTAGCGGTGGTGACGTGAAGTCATGTGACCATGCTGTAGTTCCTTTATAGCCCAACATTAGCCTCCATTAGCTTAGCGGAGGTGACGTGAAGTCATGTGACCGTGCTGTAGTTCCTTCATAGCCCAACATTAGCCGCCTTTAGCTTAGCTGTGGTGACGTGAAGTCATGTGACCATGCTGTAGTTCCTTTATAGCCCAACATTAGCCGCCTTCAGCTTAGCGGTGGTTAAAAATGTGCGTGTCTCAGTGTTTTTAGATGGTAGAAATAACTTCTGCTTGTGTGTAAACTGCGGCTGGTAATGATTGTCTGATGGAGGAACATCTATAACGTCCTCTCAGAGACAGGATGCTGCTGCCTCTCCCTTCGTTTCCACCCTGAGGCATCTGTTAAGGCCGGATGAATATTTTCCATTAGTGATGGGACGGAGAATGACACAATACAGAGCAACAGGAAGCGCTTTGTTACACATGACGGCTTTCAAATTAAAATGCTAAAAACGGACTGCATTGGTCATTCTCATCACTATGTAATTACAGAATGTAAAGGTCCCCTCTAATAATCATTTTCCTCAATATATTCCAGGTCTCAGATATAAATAAATGATTTTCTTGGTGCTTGTTTTCACCCCAAACATTGTCTTCATATGAATAATTGAACATGATATCAATGCCTACGTTCGTCAGATTAAAGCGGAGAATCCAAAGTTTAGTAGATGTGTTTATCTAAAGTCTTTGTGAGGCTTGTTGTGAAAAGAGACATGTTTAAATTGAAGGAAACGGCTCCCTCTGCTGGTGCAAACCTGAAAGGAGTCTTTTTGATCAGTTCACATTCAGGTCTGCATTTGACGTCAGAGAATCATTGTGCAAATATTAAATAAATAAATATCTCCGGCAATTCCTAGCGATTCAATTTAGGCTCATATTATGTGTGTTATAATAATTTATCTTAGATATCTTGTCTTTTTATTATTTTGTGTTTGATAACGGGGTTTATTAACCAGACTTTTTATGCAGGTCCTTTTTTAAATACAGTATGATAGAAACATCTCCGTTGGACTCCTTTGTATATTTCTGGAACATTGTGACATCATTACGGAACACTCACTCTCCTATTGGCTAACGCTCCAACACATTGTACAGGAGGAGAGGACTCTTTAAAGTAGAGACACTACATACTGATATACACCTGAACATCAGCAGGAGAGGACTCTTTAAAGTAGAGACACTACATACTGATATAGACCTGAACATCAGCAGGAGAGGACTCTTTAAAGTAGAGACACTACATACTGATATACACCTGAACATCAGCAGGAGAGGACTCTTTAAAGTAGAGACACTACATACTGATATACACCTGAACATCAGCAGGAGAGGACTCTTTAAAGTAGAGACACTACAGTACTGATATACACCTGAACATCAGCAGGAGAGGACTCTTTAAAGTAGAGACACTACATACTGATATACACCTGAACATCAGCAGGAGATGACTCTTTAAAGTAGAGACACTACATACTGATATACACCTGAACATCAGCAGGAGAGGACTCTTTAAAGTAGAGACACTACACACTGATATACACCTGAACATCAGCAGGAGAGGACTCTTTAAAGTAGAGACACTACATACTGATATACACCTGAACATCAGCAGGAGAGGACTCTTTAAAGTAGAGACACTACATACTGATATACACCTGAACATCAGCAGGAGAGGACTCTTTAAAGTAGAGACACTACATACTGATATACACCTGAACATCAGCAGGAGAGGACTCTTTAAAGTAGAGACACTACATACTGATATACACCTGAACATCAGCAGGAGAGGACTCTTTAAAGTAGAGACACTACACACTGATATACACCTGAACATCAGCAGGAGAGGACTCTTTAAAGTAGAGACACTACATACTGATATACACCTGAACATCAGCAGGAGAGGACTCTTTAAAGTAGAGACACTACATACTGATATACACCTGAACATCAGCAGGAGAGGACTCTTTAAAGTAGAGACACTACATACTGATATACACCTGAACATCAGCAGGAGAGGACTCTTTAAAGTAGAGACACTACGTACTGATATACACCTGAACATCAGCAGGAGAGGACTCTTTAAAGTAGAGACACTACATACTGATATACACCTGAACATCAGCAGGAGAGGACTCTTTAAAGTAGAGACACTACATACTGATATACACCTGAACACCAGCAGGAGAGGACTCTTTAAAGTAGAGACACTACACACTGATATACACCTGAACATCAGCAGGAGAGGACTCTTTAAAGTAGAGACACTACACACTGATATACACCTGAACATCAGCAGGAGAGGACTCTTTAAAGTAGAGACACTACACACTGATATACACCTGAACATCAGCAGGAGAGGACTCTTTAAAGTAGAGACACTACACACTGATATACACCTGAACATCAGCAGGAGAGGACTCTTTAAAGTAGAGACACTACGTACTGATATACACCTGAACATCAGCAAGAGAGGACTCTTTAAAGTAGAGACACTACATACTGATATACACCTGAACATCAGCATGAGAGGACTCTTTAAAGTAGAGACACTACATACTGATATACACCTGAACATCAGCAGGAGAGGACTCTTTAAAGTAGAGACACTACACACTGATATACACCTGAACATCA
This sequence comes from Pseudochaenichthys georgianus, assembly GCF_902827115.2. Lineage (NCBI taxonomy): Eukaryota > Metazoa > Chordata > Actinopteri > Perciformes > Channichthyidae > Pseudochaenichthys > Pseudochaenichthys georgianus. Next base: position 6,388 of record NW_027262846.1, on the reverse strand, counting down.
GCAGGAGAGGACTCTTTAAAGTAGAGACACTACATACTGATATACACCTGAACATCAGCAGGAGAGGACTCTTTAAAGTAGAGACACTACATACTGATATACACCTGAACATCAGCATGAGAGGACTCTTTAAAGTAGAGACACTACATACTGATATACACCTGAACATCAGCAGGAGAGGACTCTTTAAAGTAGAGACACTACATACTGATATACACCTGAACATCAGCAGGAGAGGACTCTTTAAAGTAGAGACACTACATACTGATATACACCTGAACATCAGCATGAGAGGACTCTTTAAAGTAGAGACACTACATACTGATATACACCTGAACATCAGCAGGAGAGGACTCTTTAAAGTAGAGACACTACACTACTGATATACACCTGAACATCAGCAGGAGAGGACTCTTTAAAGTAGAGACACTACATACTGATATACACCTGAACATCAGCAGGAGAGGACTCTTTAAAGTAGAGACACTACATACTGATATACACCTGAACATCAGCAGGAGAGGACTCTTTAAAGTAGAGACACTACATACTGATATACACCTGAACATCAGCAGGAGAGGACTCTTTAAAGTAGAGACACTACATACTGATATACACCTGAACATCAGCAGGAGAGGACTCTTTAAAGTAGAGACACTACATACTGATATACACCTGAACATCAGCAGGAGAGGACTCTTTAAAGTAGAGACACTACATACTGATATACACCTGAACCTAAGCAGGAGAGGACTCTTTAAAGTAGAGACACTACATACTGATATACACCTGAACATCAGCAGGAGAGGACTCTTTCAAGTAGAGACACTACATACTGATATACACCTGAACATCCAGCAGGAGAGGACTCTTTAAAGTAGAGACACTACATACTGATATACACCAGAACATCAAGCAGGAGAGGACTCTTTAAAGTAGAGACACTACATACTGATATACACCTGAACATCAGCAGGAGAGGACTCTTTAAAGTAGAGACACTACATACTGATATACACCTGAACATCAGCAGGAGAGGACTCTTTAAAGTAGAGACACGACATACTGATATACACCTGAACATCAGCAGGAGAGGACTCTTTAAAGTAGAGACGCTACACACTGATATACACCTGAACATCAGCAGGAGAGGACTCTTTAAAGTAGAGACACTACATACTGATATACACCTGAACATCAGCAGGAGAGGACTCTTTAAAGTAGAGACACTACATACTGATATACACCTGAACATCAGCAGGAGAGGACTCTTTAAAGTAGAGACACTACATACTGATATACACCTGAACATCAGCAGGAGAGGACTCTTTAAGTAGAGACACTACATACTGATATACACCTGAACATCAGCAGGAGAGGACTCTTTAAAGTAGAGACACTACATACTGATATACACCTGAACATCAGCAGGAGAGGACTCTTTAAAGTAGAGACACGACATACTGATATACACCTGAACATCAGCAGGAGAGGACTCTTTAAAGTAGAGACGCTAATACACCTGAACATCAGCAGGAGAGGACTCTTTAAAGTAGAGACACGACATACTGATATACACCTGAACATCAGCAGGAGAGGACTCTTTAAAGTAGAGACGCTACACACTGATATACACCTGAAGATGAGTATTATATATCTGTGTTGTTTGTGTCCTCAGGCCAGAGAGGACATCATCTCTCTTCTTCAGGCAGAAAGATCTAAACCTGAGGTTCTGGAGGCTCTTTACTCCTCAGCCGTCCCGACTAAGCCTCTTCAGGCTCTGCAGAGAGACGCATCGCTCAGAGACAAACACACCGAGGACGTCTACGAGAAACCCATGGTCGAGGTGAGAGAGGATATATATTTTGCACTTTGTTGGCATGTACAGTATGTCAGAGGTGTGAAGTAGTTCAGTACAAATACTTCGTATGTAAGTACATTTTTCTGGTATCAGTACTCTACTCCACTACTTTTTACATGTTGAACTCAAATACCTGTACTTTCTACTTCTTACATGTTGAACACAAATACCTGTACTTTCTACTTCTTACATGTTGAACTCAAATACCTGTACTTTCTACTTCTTACATGTTGAACTCAAATACCTGTACTTTCTACTTCTTACATGTTGAACTCAAATACCTGTACTTTCTACTTCTTACATGTTGAACTCAAATACCTGTACTTTCTACTTCTCACATGTTGAACTCAAATACCTGTACTTTCTACTTCTTACATGTTGAACTCAAATACCTGTACTTTCTACTTCTTACATGTTGAACTCAAATACCTGTACTTTCTACTTCTTACATGTTGAACCCAAATACCTGTACTTTCTACTTCTTACATGTTGAACCCAAATACCTGTACTTTCTACTTCTCACATATTGAACTCAAATACCTGTACTTTCTACTTCTTACATGTTGAACTCAAATACCTGTACTTTCTACTTCTCTCATGTTGAACTCAAATACCTGTACTTTCTACTTCTCTCATGTTGAACTCAAATACCTGTACTTTCTACTTCTTACATGTTGAACTCAAATACCTGTACTTTCTACTTCTCTCATGTTGAACTCAAATACCTGTACTTTCTACTTCTCTCATGTTGAACTCAAATACCTGTACTTTCTACTTCTTACATGTTGAACTCAAATACCTGTACTTTCTACTTCTTACATGTTGAACTCAAATACCTGTACTTTCTACTTCTTACATGTTGAACTCAAATACCTGTACTTTCTACTTCTCACATGTTGAACTCAAATACCTGTACTTTCTACTTCTTACATGTTGAACTCAAATACCTGTACTTTCTACTTCTTACATGTTGAACACAAATACCTGTACTTTCTACTTCTTACATGTTGAACTCAAATACCTGTACTTTCTACTTCTTACATGTTGAACTCAAATACCTGTACTTTCTACTTCTTACATGTTGAACTCAAATACCTGTACTTTCTACTTCTTACATGTTGAACTCAAATACCTGTACTTTCTACTTCTTACATGTTGAACTCAAATACCTGTACTTTCTACTTCTCACATGTTGAACTCAAATACCTGTACTTTCTACTTCTTACATGTTGAACTCAAATACCTGTACTTTCTACTTCTTACATGTTGAACCCAAATACCTGTACTTTCTACTTCTCACATGTTGAACTCAAATACCTGTACTTTCTACTTCTTACATGTTGAACTCAAATACCTGTACTTTCTACTTCTTACATGTTGAACTCAAATACCTGTACTTTCTACTTCTTACATGTTGAACCCAAATACCTGTACTTTCTACTTCTTACATGTTGAACCCAAATACCTGTACTTTCTACTTCTCACATGTTGAACTCAAATACCTGTACTTTCTACTTCTTACATGTTGAACTCAAATACCTGTACTTTCTACTTCTCTCCATGTTGAACTCAAATACCTGTACTTTCTACTTCTCTCATGTTGAACTCAAATACCTGTACTTTCTACTTCTTACATGTTGAACTCAAATACCTGTACTTTCTACTTCTCTCATGTTGAACTCAAATACCTGTACTTTCTACTTCTCTCATGTTGAACTCAAATACCTGTACTTTCTACTTCTTACATGTTGAACTCAAATACCTGTACTTTCTACTTCTTACATGTTGAACTCAAATACCTGTACTTTCTACTTCTTACATGTTGAACCCAAATACCTGTACTTTCTACTTCTTACATGTTGAACTCAAATACCTGTACTTTCTACTTCTTACATGTTGAACTCAATACCTGTACTTTCTACTTCTTACATGTTGAACTCAAATACCTGTACTTTCTACTTCTTACATGTTGAACTCAAATACCTGTACTTTCTACTTCTTACATGTTGAACTCAAATACCTGTACTTTCTACTTCTCACATGTTGAACTCAAATACCTGTACTTTCTACTTCTTACATGTTGAACTCAAATACCTGTACTTTCTACTTCTTACATGTTGAACCCAAATACCTGTACTTTCTACTTCTTACATGTTGAACCCAAATACCTGTACTTTCTACTTTCTACATGTTGAACTCAAATACCTGTACTTTCTACTTCTTACATGTTGAACTCAAATACCTGTACTTTCTACTTCTTACATGTTGAACTCAAATACCTGTACTTTCTACTTCTTACATGTTGAACTCAAATACCTGTACTTTCTACTTCTTACATGTTGAACTCAAATACCTGTACTTTCTACTTCTTACATGTTGAACTCAAATACCTGTACTTTCTACTTCTTACATGTTGAACTCAAATACCTGTACTTTCTACTTCTCTACATGTTGAACTCAAATACCTGTACTTTCTACTTCTCTCATGTTGAACTCAAATACCTGTACTTTCTACTTCTTACATGTTGAACTCAAATACCTGTACTTTCTACTTCTCTCATGTTGAACTCAAATACCTGTACTTTCTACTTCTCTCATGTTGAACTCAAATACCTGTACTTTCTACTTCTTACATGTTGAACTCAAATACCTGTACTTTCTACTTCTTACATGTTGAACTCAAATACCTGTACTTTCTACTTCTCTACATGTTGAACTCAAATACCTGTACTTTCTACTTCTTACATGTTGAACTCAAATACCTGTACTTTCTACTTCTCTCATGTTGAACTCAAATACCTGTACTTTCTACTTCTCTACATGTTGAACTCAAATACCTGTACTTTCTACTTCTTACATGTTGAACTCAAATACCTGTACTTTCTACTTCTCACATGTTGAACTACAAATACCTGTACTTTCTACTTCTCTCATGTTGAACTCAAATACCTGTACTTTCTACTTCTCACATGTTGAACTCAAATACCTGTACTTTCTACTTCTTACATGTTGAACTCAAATACCTGTACTTTCTACTTCTTACATGTTGAACTCAAATACCTGTACTTTCTACTAGTGATGGGAATTCCGGCTCTTCTTGGTGAGCCGGCTCTTTCGGCTCCCAAAGGGCTCTTCAGTTTACCACATATTATACCTTTTAATTAAATGAAATGTAGCCCTGTTTTGACTAATGATTTATATGTGTACACATATATCACTTAAATTATTCAATACATCCTTTGTACTGAAGTATTCAAAAGTAAAAAGTACATGTTTAATATAAATTATTTGCTGTGGCCAATTGTTTTCATTGCATTTACAGACCCGTGTAACTCTCTGATACCACCCAATGAATGCATTGACTTGCTTGTAGAACCACGCTACACAAAACAGATAGCAACACCTATAAAAACTATTTAAAAAAGGGGGTACTGTATCGACCTATATAAATATATATATTTGATCAAAATACCAAAAAGATCCTGCATTTTATCCATGCCTCATTTAGCTCCATTTGCTCTTTCCAGCGCTGTTTTTGCAGGGGGCTGATTCTGTGAGCTGCAACTGACCACGCTCCCCTGCAGGAGAGGGGAGCGTGCTCTGAGATCAGCTGATAGGCTGCAGCGGGGAGAAGAGGGGGACAAAAAGAGATCTCCGTCCTCCGTATTTTATTCTTATAGAAGTAAAAAGAGAAGTAATGGGGCAGAAACCCTCCTTTTTACGCAGCGGTCCAGACATAGACATCAAATGGCGACACATATTCAGTGTGCAGTTCCTTTGGCATTAGGGCAGGGATATCTACTTTCCAAGGTTTGACATCATGAATTGTGCTACTTTGTGCACATTGTGCAAGCAACGATGTTTTCAAATCTGTAATCAAAAAGCTCCTCAAAAACACTATCGAAGCAGTTCCTGCCGTTGCTACGTTAGTTCAAACAGTAACAACGGACTACTTTTCTTAGCGGATGCATGTCAATTTAAATCAATACAAAAAACTATTTTTTAAATCAATAAAATCATTTTCTAAATCCATAAAAGCATTTCAATTAATATTGGGAGTCATGTCGTTACTTTGTTGAGAATGTGGCCATGTGTAATAAGCGGGATAATGTGCACATTGCACATTGCATAATGTGCCTTCATGCCGATCTAGATCCCTCCGCAAAAAAAACAAAAAACGGCTCGTTCGCGGGCGAGAGCCGGCTCCCGTCGTTCACTTAAAAGAGCCGGCTCTTTGAGCCGGCTCTTTCGCGACCGACACATCACTACTTTCTACTTCTTACATGTTGAACTCAAATACCTGTACTTTCTACTTCTTACATGTTGAACTCAAATACCTGTACTTTCTACTTCTTACATGTTGAACTCAAATACCTGTACTTTCTACTTCTTACATGTTGAACTCAAATACCTGTACTTTCTACTTCTCACATGTTGAACTCAAATACCTGTACTTTCTACTTCTTACATGTTGAACTCAAATACCTGTACTTTCTACTTCTTACATGTTGAACTCAAATACCTGTA
>NW_027262845.1:17500-21816 GCF_902827115.2 Pseudochaenichthys georgianus | reverse complement strand
AATAGCAAACAAAAACAGCAAAAACACACAAAATAACAGCAAAAAACACACAAAATAGCAACAAAAACAGACAAAATAACAGCAAAAACACACAAAATAGCAAAATAACAGCAAAAACACACAAAATAACAGCAAAAACAGGCAAAATAGCAAACAAAAACAGCAAAATAACAGCAAAAACACACAAAATAACAGCAAAAACACACAATAGATACAAAAACAGACAAAATAACAGCAAAAACACACAAAATAGCAACAAAAACAGCAAAATAACAGCAAAAACACACAAAATAGCAACAAAAACAGGCAAAATAACAGCAAAAACAGGCAAAATAGCAAACAAAACAGACAAAATAACATCAAAAACAGGCAAAATAGCAACAAAAACAGGCAAAATAACAGCAAAAACAGACAAAATAACAGCAAAAACACACAAAATAACAGCAAAAACACACAAAATAACAGCAAAAACACAAAATAACAGCAAAAACAGACAAAATAACAGCAAAAACAGGCAAAATAACATCAAAAACAGGCAAAATAGCAACAAAAACAGACAAAATAACAGCAAAAACACACAAAATAGCAACAAAAACAGGCAAAATAACAGCAAAAACAGGCAAAATAACAGCAAAACAGACAAAATAACAGCAAAAACACACAAAATAGCAACAAAAACAGGCAAAATAACAGCAAAAACAGGCAAAATAACAGCAAAACAGACAAAATAACATCAAAAACAGGCAAAATAACAACTTAAACAGTCAAAATAACAACACGCACAGTACGACTCAATGCAAAAGAACCGAATGCCTTTCCTCTGTTTGCAGCCAACCTTCACCTCGACATGGAGTCACATATCTGTGGTTTCTCTTTGTCTCGTTGGTGTGTTTACGCTGCGTCTCTCTCTGACTTGTTGTTGCAGGAGGTTTGTGTGAGCAGTGAGCGAAGGACCTGAGGAGGAGAGGAGCGTTTATAACCTTTCCACCTGCAGATAACATTTCATAAACACCGAGCACTGTTCACCTCCTCCGTCGAAACACCAGCTCTATCGCCGCTCAGAAACAGAACTGTTTAAAGGAAATCAGGACGTATTTACCTGATAAAACGTGTTTTTACCAAATCTAATCTCTCCTCCTCTTGCTCTGTGGTTACTGTTCCTCCAGTTCACCTTAAATTACCCAGAATGCAACAAAAACCACGAAATATCGCACTTTTTACACAACCCTGATGACAAATACGGTCATTTTTCATGTTTTGCCTTTTGAAGCCAATTTAATCGTTCTTTTATCTGGAAAGTGCTGGAATAAATAATAATTATAATAATCTTTCTTTATCAGAGGAGAAGAAATTCAAAGCTGTTGTTTTATACGCGGTTATTTAAAAAAGCCAACAAGGATATTATTCACACTTTTTGAGGAGTTCGATTAATTGGACGTTAATTAGGTTTCACCATTTTGAGTTTAAATGTTGATTAAGAAATAGTTGTTTTCTTAATGTTGATTTAAATGTTCTGCTTCAGTTCTTTGGAGCTTGTTCTTTATATTTATACATTCAATGTTTTTGTATTGCGTTTCTGAAGTTTGTTTTCAGGCTCATTTAGTAGGAGATATATATAGAAAGTTCTTTCAAAAGCTCCTCTGTTAATGTGATATTTGGAAATAAATATTTGTCAAATTTGTATTAATTTAACTCGAATCCAAACCCACGATTATTTTGTTTTTACTTTTTATAATTTTAGATTATAATCGGTTTACTAATACAAATTGATCCTTAAAATATAACAATATATATTTAATAATCCAGAGAAAGAAATTTAATGAAAGCCAAAACTAAAAATCAGGAAAGCAGTTTTAAAGAAATCTGTAAAAATGAATCGGTGTTAATAAATGCGACCCTATTTATTTATTCAGTTATAACATTTAAAACATGTCACCGCCTTTAAAATGAAAAACACGAATGAAGAAAACTTTGTGATTCAATTGTCTTTTTGTTATTTTCTGATGACATTTGAAAAAAAGCCATGTTTTGTTTTTGAAGAAATTCACTGTGTTTTAAATAAAACGTTGTTTAAAAAGGTTGTTTTGTCATTTCTGACCCATTCCTCAGTTAAAGGACTCGTAATGCTATATTTAAATGATATATTGTAGGCCGCGGATACAAGCGGCTGAGATGGGTTTCCTCCGCAGGGTGGCTGGTGTCTCCCTTAGGGATAAGGTGAGCAGTTCGGTCATCAGGGAGGGACTCAGAGTTGAGCCGCTCCTCCTTCGCGTCGAAAGGAGCCAGTTGAGGTGGTTCGGGCACCTAGTTAGGATGCCACCTGGGCTCCTCCCTAGGGAGGTGTTCCAGGCACGTCCAGCTGGGAGGAGACCGAGGGGTAGACCTAGGACCAGGTGGAGGGATTATATCTCTTCGCTGGCCTGGGAGCGCCTTGGGACCCCCCAGTCAGAGCTGGCTGATGAGGGGAGAGGAACGTTTGGGGCTGGAACTGCTACCCCCGAGACCCGACCACGGATAAGCGGGAGAAGATGGATGGATGGATGGATTGTAGGGCCATACCTATATAAGGTACATTTATACGTTTCTGTTTTCAAAATACTAAACAGATCCTGCATTTTAGCCATGCCTCATTTCGCTCTATTTGCTGTTCTCTAGCCCTGTTGTTGCAGGGGGCTGATTCTGTCAGCAGCTGACCACGCCCCCTGCAGCTGACCACGCCCCCTGTAGCTGGCCACGCCCCTACAGCTGACCACGCCCCGCCGCAGGAGAGGGGAGCGTGCTCTGATCAAGTCAGAAGAGGGAGAAAAATAGATATCTGTCCTCCGTGTTTTATTATATTATTATTTAGAGTCGTTATTCATTTGTTTTAAAGCTCAATAAATAACAAAGAAGACCTTTGACCGGCACTTTTCTAATTTTATCCGGAAGATTTAAACTTTAAGGGACATCTTGAACGGCGAAAGAAAACTGAAACTGCGGCACGGTCCCCTCGTTCCTTGGAAGAGGCGGCGAGGTGGGTGTTTGTCATCTGCTGGTGGACTACCGGAGAGAATTACAGCGAGGGAGCAAGCGCTTGCCATGCGCGGGAAGTCTTCTTCGCTGCTTTTGTGGCAGGCTACAGCGCCACTTACAGGCCTGGCATATGTACTACAGCGTCTCCAGCGCTTTCGAGCGGCAATGGCCCAACCTCTCATTCCTCTGATAGGTGGAGAGTTGGCCCAATAGCCGTAGCTCCACCGTCCTGACGTCAGGACGGTGTTCAAATCTGGATCAGTTTTTTATCCGATCCGTTGCAGCCCCTTTTCTAGAGATGTGGGTACGGAGGAAAAGAGAGAGGGTTGTGTTTTCTTGGTGAGTTCCCTGGAACACCGGGGACACACGTTCATGTATAAAAGTACACAAGTGCATTTTGCAAGATAGGTCCCCTTTAAGTGACTCATAATGCTGACTCATTCCTCAGTTAAGGGACTTATATTGTTGACTAATTTAAGCGTGTGTGTGTGTGTGTGTGTGTGTGTGTGTGTGTGTGTGTGTGTGTGTGTGTGTGTGTGTGTGTGTGTGTGTGTGTGTGTGTGTGTGTGTGTGTGTGTTTGCAGACTAATCTGTTCCCCTCTGATAGAAGTAGCTGAACGTCTGTTGGATCAAAATGAGGAACTTTTATATCTAAAGGAAGACGACGACTCGACAAGTAAGAACATCAGCAGGAGAGGGACTCTTTAAAACGTATCGGCAGGAGAGGGACTCTTTAAAACGTATCAGTAGGAGAAGGACTCTTTAAAACGCATCGGCAGGAGAGGGACTCTTTAAAATGTATCAGCAGGAGAGGGACTCTTTAAAACGTATCAGCAGGAGAGGGACTCTTTAAAACGTATCGGCAGGAGAGGGACTCTTTAAAACGTATCGGCAGGAGAGGGACTCTTTAAAACGCATCGGCAGGAGAGGGACTCTTTAAAACGCATCGGCAGTAGAGGGACTCTTTAAAACATATCGGCAGGAGAGGGACTCTTTAAAACGTATCGGCAGGAGAGGGACTCTTTAAAACGCATCGGCAGTAGAGGGACTCTTTAAAATGTATCGGCAGGAGAGAGACTCTTTAAAACGTATCGGCAGGAGAGGGACTCTTTAAAACGTATCAGCAGGAGAGGGACTCTTTAAAACGTATCAGTAGGAGAGGGACTTTAAAACGTATCAGCAGGAGAGGGACTCTTTAAAACTTATCGGCAGTAGAGGGACTCTTTAAAACGTATCAGTAGGAGAGGGACTTTAAAACGTATCAGCAGGAGAGGGACTCTTTAAAACGTATCAGTAGGAGAGGG
>NW_027262845.1:0-15000 GCF_902827115.2 Pseudochaenichthys georgianus | reverse complement strand
TTAGTTTATTTTCCTTTCCTTGTTCTTCTTCCTAGTTTGTCTTCCTTATCTCCTTCTCCTCTTCCTCCTTCTTCTCATTTCCCTTTCCCTTCCATTTCCTCTTATCGTCTTGTTTCCCTTCCTCTTCCTCGTCCTATTCAATCCACTCACTCCCTTCCTCTTCCACTTCCTCCTTCATTTCCAGGCTTTGGGATAATAGGCGTTTGTTATTTGACCTCCGGTACAAACTGCCCCCTCTTCCTCGCACACTTCCCGCAGAGGAAGCTTTTTCTCTTCTTCTCAAAGACGGTAAAAATAGACCCGGCGTTCCTCGTTAGATTTCCCAGGAGGCCGAGCAATCACGGGAATAACACGAGGCCTGAGAGAGGAAGCGCCGAGGAACATGTTCCTGCTTCTTATATTGGTGGAGGACGGAGAGAAAGAGAGGGAGGAACTGAGAGAGAGAGAGAAAGAGAGAGGGAGAAACTGAGAGAGAAATAGAGAGAGAGGGAGAAACTGAGAGAGAAAGAGAGAGGGAGAAACTGAGAGAAAAAGAGAGAGAGAGAAAGAGAGAGGGAGGAACTGAGAGAGAGGGAGAAACTGAGAGAGAAAGAGAGAGGGAGGAACTGAGAGAAAGAGAGAGAGAGAAAGAGAGAGGGAGGAACTGAGAGAGAAAGAGAGAGGGAGAAACTGAGAGAGAAAGAGAGGGAGGAACTGAGAGAGAGAGAGAGACTGAGAGAAAAGGAGAGGGAGAAAGAGGAAGGGAAACCAGAAGAAGATGGAGGTAGAGAAAGTGAAATGAGAAGAAGAAGAAAGGAAACAAAGGAGAGGAGGAGGAGTGTGAGGAAGGCAAATGAAGGAAGAGGAAACAAGGAGACACGTTTCCTCAGGGAGAATTATGGCTGTGCTTTTTCTCCATCTCCTCAGTCCCTCAGTCCCTCAGTCCCTCAGTCCCTCAGTCCCTCAGTCCCTCAGACCCTCAGTCCCTCAGTCCCTCAGTCCCTCAGTCCCTCAGTCCCTCAGACCCTCAGACCCTCAGTCCCTCAGACCCTCAGTCCCTCAGTCCCTCAGTCCCTCAGACCCTCAGACCCTCAGTCCCTCAGTCCCTCAGTCCCTCAGTCCCTCAGTTCCTCAGACCCTCAGACCCTCAGTCCCTCAGTCCCTCAGACCCTCAGTCCCTCAGTCCCTCAGACCCTCAGTCCCTCAGTCCCTCAGACCCTCAGTCCCTCAGACCCTCAGTCCCTCAGTCCCTCAGACCCTCAGTCCCTCAGTCCCTCAGTCCCTCAGTCCCTCAGACCCTCAGACCCTCAGACCCTCAGGCCCTCAGGCCCTCAGGCCCTCAGGCCCTCAGACCCTCAGACCCTCAGACCCTCAGGCCCTCAGACCCTCAGACCCTCAGACCCTCAGACCCTCAGGCCCTCAGACCCTCAGTCCCTCAGCCCCTCAGTCCCTCAGACCCTCAGTCCCTCAGTCCCTCAGTCCCTCAGACCCTCAGTCCCTCAGACCCTCAGTCCCTCAGTCCCTCAGACCCTCAGACCCTCAGTCCCTCAGTCCCTCAGACCCTCAGTCCCTCAGCCCCTCAGACCCTCAGTCCCTCAGTCCCTCAGACCCTCAGTCCCTCAGACCCTCAGTCCCTCAGACCCTCCGTCCCTCAGACCCTCCGTCCCTCCGTCTCACCGCAGAGGAGCACCAAGTCATCCCATAACGCTCATTATTCTCTCTGTTAGGAACAACTAAACTAAACTGAACTGGAGGCCAAAGCAGCGACGGATTACAAAACTTCTCCGACCTCCATGAAGTCTGAGGGGTCTCCTCTGGATCCCGGGGGGCCAGCAGAGGCTACATCCCGATGTTAGCATGCTAAAGCTACGATATAACAGAGCATAACTGAGCGTAAGTCGACAGAAATGGGAACAAATGATGCTAACAAATATTTTTCAATACACATTTCAAGCTTGCTAATGCTATATTAAAGCTCAAAGCACAGCTGAGATAAATGCTAACCCACAATGCTAACACAAACCTTCTGATTAGCTTCAAATAGCAAGCTAAGTGTCATGCTAATTTATAGAATCAAACTCAAAGCACAACATGCGAAGTAGAGCTGATTGCTTTAAATAAAACTGAGCGTAAGAAGACAAACATGGGAACAAATGATGCCAAAAATACATTTTCAATAAACTGAACGAGCTATATGTTAGCGTGCTAAAGCTAGATTAAAGGTAAAAGGAAAATGCTAACCCACAATGCTAACACAAACCTTCCGATTAGCTTAAAATAGCAAGCTAAGTGTCATTTGTAGAATTAAACTCAAAGCAAAACATGTCCGAAGTACAGCTGCATAATGTTAACCGGTGATGCTTATATGCTAACAAGCAGCGTAGTATGCTAACAGACATTATAATATGCTCAATCTTACATGCTATATGTTAGCATGCTAAAGTTACAATATAACAAAGTAAACGTGAACATAAGTAGACAAAAATGGGAACAAATGATGCTAAATAAACATTTTCAATAAACGTTACGAGCTATATGTTAGCTTGCTACAACAAATAATTGCTATATGTTAGCTATTTTCCAGTAGATCATTGCTATCATTATATCATTCCACACTTACGCATTCAACTAGCATGCTAACACAAGCATGCTAATGTGTGCCTGTACAGTGCCTTTTAGCTGAAACGCTTACCTTACTATGTGCTAAATGCTACAAGCTATATTTTAGCTAACTACTATTACACTTAAAGCACAGTTTAGGTCTATGCTATGCTAGGTCTATGCTACATGTTGCATGCTTAGCTTATGAAAGCTTATGCGTGCTTCAAGTGTGTTTTTTTAGCAAACATACTTAACATACTATACTTTCTAATATGCTAAATGCTACATGCTATATTTAAGCATCTAATACAACACCTAAAACACAGTTAAGCTCAATCTGAATACACTTACATGAATATAAACCAAACGTTAACAACACTCATATTTTCCTTTATTTTGAAGTCACAGCACTTTGAGCTCTTTCTCCCTCTCTTTAAAAGCCGACTAACTCTCCTGCGGCATAAATCACAAATATAAATCACACCACCAACAGCCCAAACTGTGCAGCCATATTTCATGTTGTTGACCTCTGCCGGGCGGCGTGAAGGTCAACTTCCTGTCTGTGTCTTTGGAGGCAGGAAAGATTTATGGCGCGACAACCAGAGGAAGAAATTGCACGGCTGAAGATACAGATCTCTGCCTTCAGGGCGGGGAAACGGCTGTTTGCTCAACGGTGGCCTCGAAAGTTAGCAAAGCAGCAGGAGAAGTGAGAGGTGGAGGACGGAGCGGCAACATGGAGCTTTGGGAGAAGATTATTAGAGAACTGTGGCTCGTCTGATCCTCAAAAAGAGACATGAGTTGTGGCTCGAGCTTCGAAAGATAACATATATATTATAACATCAGATTACAGGACTTAAGGACTCGTAACGCTGACTAGGGATGGGAACGATTAATCGAATATTCGAAATGATTCAGGTATTCGAATATGAGTTATGATTTTTTTTTTTTTTATATATATGTTTTTCTTTGGGAGTGATGCCTAAGTTGATTACATATTATCAAATTGAATAATTCAATGTATACGACAGTGCCATAGCTAAATCTGTTAGGTGACGTCTAAAGGTGTGTGTTGCTCCGCTCACCGGCCCCTCACAGCGGGCAGAGCTGCTGATCTCTCTCTCTCGCGTCCGGTTATACTTCACTCCCGTTTATGTCCAAATCCATCAGATCTAGCTAGTTCTAGCCAATGATACGGCTGCTGCCCCTCCCCACACGCAGACCACGCAGACTCAAACCTCATCTTAGGCCCAAATGTGGCGCAAATGAGCTCCGCAGCCGTTGCGAGGTTCCGGCGCTAACAGTTCATGAGCGTGCTCCCCCGCCCCCCGTCAACACTCGCGACACATGGCCAGCCTAAACAACAATAAGCGCTGCTTGGCAACCGTGTGTGGCGGCAAAGTACATAGACATTTTGACAGGAGAGATTTAGTTTTGCCGGTATTCAACATTTTACCAGTCATAGTCCGGTAATTATTTACACTCTAAGAAGAGTCCTACACAACAGACATGGCGTCAAAAAGGAGTGTGGAAATATTTCGACCAGGTTAGTGAGTGCGGTGTAGAGGTCAAACTATGCCAAATTAAACTTAATAACTTATATACTTGCTATACCCGCATCCTCCGTTCCAGCTGAGGGTCTTCTCTACAGCTGGCCTGATTGTGAATCGCCTCCACACATGAAAGCTGTAGGCCTATAGCTGTCAAACTGTGATCACCAGTTCAATACATTTGACAAATTCGACTTGGTTTCTACACTTATTTGAACATCTATGTATTTCTAAAAAAAATTGGGTAAAAAAAAAATGTAAAAAAAAAAATTAGAAGAAAAAAATGTTTTTTATAGGATATGTACATTTCGGTTAACCGTTTTTTGGGGGGTCGAATATTCGAATATACATTTGCTTTCAAATTCCCATCCCTAGCACTGACTCATTACAGGACTTAAGGACTCGTCGTAACACTGACTCATTACAGGACTTAAGGACTCGTCGTAACACTGACTCATTACAGGACTTAAGGACTCGTAACACTGACTCGTTCCAGGACTTAAGGACTCGTCGTAGCACTGACTTGTCTCCTGGTCGTCCTGAACCTCTAGCTGAGAAAGCGTCTCTCAGCTTCAGGTGATATCGGGAAACAGACGGATCTGATTCTCTCCAGAGGAATGAAGGAAGATCTGATCTCAGGTCAGTAAATCTCTCGAATGCTGATATCGACTTTTCCCCAAATTGGATCAATGTCTATCGGATTCCTCTCCAGATTGAATTGCTAATTTATGTCGTGACACATTTTGTATCGCTTCAGTTTCTGTTTTCTTGTCGATATTAAATGCCTCGTCTTAATGTCTTACCGGTCGGAGCAACATCTCTGAAGGTCAGATATAAATCTTAAATTAAAAAAGAAACCCACAATCAGATGGATCAAATATGCGCTGCATTTCTATTTTAAAGTTCGTTTTAAAGCCACTCTACAATATGCAACAAAAGTAATAATAATATGCAACGATTACTTGGACTTTAAATGACTGCAAAACGGATTATTTTGACGCATAAAAAGCCCATAAATAACACTTTGTATTCTCGTCTTGAGGCTAATTAAAGACCGCCAGTAATAAGGGAAATGTGAATCAAATAGAATCAGAGTTTTCTGAGGTGCATTTTGCAGCTGGAATAAGAGATGCTGTTGAAAGAATAAGGAGGTGAGGACATCGTTGAATTCTCACTGAAACCACCTGTTTTACTGCCTTTAAACATGTGGCCGTAACTTGGGATTTTCTACATGATTTATTGTAGATAATTGTAGGATTTGAAAGTCTTAATATATATCGTTCAGCTTTGCAATGTATGGATATTATATAAAATTGTCTTCTATGAATCAGAATATGTTATTTGTCCCAGGAAAAGTGGCTTGTGTGACAGTTAACGGTAAATGTCCAATAAAATAAAATGTACATAAATATAAGACATTAAAGTAACATGTACAATTAAAAACCAAAACTAAATATTTACAATAACAGAAGGCTATGAAGTAAAACGTCCAATACAATTATACACATTTTAAAAATAAACAAGAGACAATAAAGTTAAAAAATATATGTATATAGACATAGAAAGTTATAATAAGATGTTGACAACGTGCCAACATGACATCACTTCCTTTCACGCTGGCTTTAACCTCTTTAAGCTGGAGCCAAAGTGGAAACTCTGGGAGGAGAGTCAGCGTCTGTTTTCTGACTTCGGCTGATGGAGTTTCCTCTCGCTCTGCCAGGAAGACACGAACATCGCTGTGTTTACGGCTGCAGAGTCACCGTCAGGCACCTCGTTTCTGCACGGGTGAGGATCCGAAGTGTTGTTCCTCTGGTCCTCAGACCGTGGAGGAGTTATTGTTCTGACGCTCAGAGACATCTGCTTTTATCCCCAGACTGTCCTCCTTCAGAAAAGCTGTTTCTCGTTCTTCTGTGATCGCCACCATGACTCAGCAGAAACGCACCGAGACGTTTTGACAATCACATTTATAGAGCCAAAGAAACCCCAAGATGACGAGGAAAAGTCAACAAACAAGACTCAGGAGAAACAGATGTATAATATCAATACAACTACATTTAAAAAGCTGCTTTATTTAGGTTCTTACTACATGTCCCATGTTGTCCCTGTTCTGACATGACCTCAGCAGAAAGACAGAAGTACTGAGACGTTTTGACGATCTCATTGTGAATATAGAGCCAAAGAAACCTCATGATTAACGAGGAAACAACAAAATAAAAAATAACAAAACACTAATATTTAATAAACCTGCTTTTCTTTAGGTATTTTAGCCACTTCACTTCCTATTTTGTCAATTTATGACATGACGTTTCATTAAAGTGTTGTTCAGCATGTTTCCTGCGTGCATCCATCCATCCATCTTCTCCCCTTCTCCGTGGTCGGGTCTCGGGGTATCAGTTCCAGCAGAGAGCCCCACACGTCCCTTTCCCCTCATCCACCAGCTCTGACTGGGGGATCCCAAGGCGCTCCCAGGCCAGCAGAGATATAATCCCTCCACCTGGTCCTAGGTCTACCCCTCGGTCTCCTCCCAGCTGGACGTGCCTGGAACACCTCCCTAGGGAGGCGCCCAGGTGGCATCCTAACTAGGTGCCCGAACCACCTCAACTGGCTTCTTTCGACGCGAAGGAGGAGCGGCTCAACTCCGAGTCCCTCCCTGATGACCGAACCTCTCACCTTATCTCTAAGGGAGACGCCAGCCACCCGGCGGAGGAAACCCATCTCGGCCGCTTGCATCCGCGACCTCGTTCTCTCGGTCTTCCTGCGACATGACGTTTCCTGAATGTGTTGTTCAGCGTGTTTCCTGCGTGCAGTCGAAGCGTTTTGGGGAAATAAACCATGACTGCAGAAAAAGACGTTTTGCTTAAGTTCACAACAAACGTTATAGAGCCAAAGAAACCCACAGATGAACAGGAAACATGTTAAAACCCTCAGGAGAACATATATAACAATACAATTACATGTAATCAAGCGGCTTCTCGAAGGTTCTTTATCCACTAAATGTCCTACTTTGTCACTTTTCCGACACTTGTCACACAGTCTCCTGCGTGCAGTCGAAGCATTTTGGGGAAATAAACTTAAAAAACAGCAAGAATTAAAACACTTATTTAAAATACAGCATTTTCTCGCTCTGAAACTCAACTTCTCCGGCTTTGAGATCTGCCAACTTCCTGCCGAGTCTCTGCTCAGTGAGAATAAACCCAAATATCCTGCATTAACTCTCATCAAGTCACAATTCATTACACCTACAGCGGTGCTTCTGCTCCACGTACCACCAGTCCCTATCTTTAGCTGAAATTACCCTTTAATCTTCCCCTATCGGAAGCTTAAAGTCGGTCCTTACTGACACAAAACCAAAGTATCCTCCATTAATCTGGCTTAATGTCACAATGCATTGCATATACTGGACTCATGGTGGAAACACAGAGAAGCGTGGATTTGAACACGTCAATAGTCCCTTAAGCATCTTAAAGGTGGTGCAAAGCTCCTCTCTCTCTTGCAAGTGCAAAGACTTACAATATTTGACACCATTTTCTGGTGTTTTTGGTTGGATCTGAATTCATATTGAGTTCAAAGGTAACTTTTCCCTCTTTCTTTTTCTTTACTTTCTACCTTTTCCAGCGAGCCTTCAACTTGAGGATTCGTACTGTAAACTTTACAATGTACATTTTTCATTTAGGGACTGAAAGGAACCTGCTGCCCAACTCCATTGTTCAATCTGACCATTGATTGACAGTTTTAGAATTGACCTGCTCCATATCTGGGGATAACACACTGTTTGATGAAGGTTGACAGGTCTCTAGTATTGATTGAATTATAGCAGGTAATACAGATAGAGAATCAGTGGCCAAGGGGCTGCTGGGAGAGATGTAAGTCCAGAATGGAATACTGAAGAAGCTGACCTGTGAGTAATGTTTCAACAGACAACATCATGTAACTAGCCTGGTAAAGAAGTAAAAGCCATAGACTTTATTGTTTAGGTCATTATGGGGATATACATTTCATCTAAATACATAATAGAAAGACATTTGATGACAGTTTGTTGGAATTCTGTATTCATTTTTTCAGCGGGATAATATCTAAGAACTGACGGGTAGAAGCAGTATCACCAGGAAGCCATTCACTTTGTTAGTATCGTGATTTTGGTTGTTTTTGAATCCATAACATTAGTGTGTTTCTTTACCAGAAACATTAGCAGTTCAAATCATATTTAGATTTTTAATGGGATCTCAAGGATTTCATTTAAAGATAAACACAGATGCTTGTCAGAAATTCAGAGCTATTGAAATATGTTATTTAGTTTACCTAAAGATGTTGTGGTTCTTATTTAGTGGGCACAGTCCAAGTATTAAGATTCTGAAGCTGCACAATTAATTTAGAAAACCTGTGCACACACGTCTGTTGTTTTAAGACACCCCACCAACAGGCTCCAAGTGGCCACGCACTGGTGGGTCAAACAGCCGAGGGCCCCAGAGCCCGGAGCGTAGGCTTGAGGGATTTGTATCAGATTTCTCCACACAGGTTGTGGATGCCAAAAAGGGGGACCCGAGACGCAGGAGGCTGACTGTCAACCCCAGGCTCTCCGGCCCCGACCGAGTGACCCAGAGGACATCCCGTGCCGTCCGCCTACAAGGAAAGGGGGACAACTGGTACCACTGTGCGGAGCCAGTGTGCGGCGGGGGAAAACACCTGCGAGGACCCTAGACGACATCAGGACAGATCTGGCTCTCGTCATGGAGGTCGACTCGGATGCTGTCATCAGCGGATTGGAGGAGAAGGACCTCGAGGACATCCATCATCCATCCAGCAGTCGTCCCGGGAGGCATCATCATCGGACCGGAGAAGGAAGATCGGGAGGACATCTATTCAGCATCGACTCGGAAGCCGCCATCAGCAAGCCGGAGGAGAAGGAAGACATCTCTCTAGCAGGCAGCCCAGAAGCCGCCGTCAGCGGATCACAGGGGACTCCACTCTCCGCTGAAACAGGAGTGTGTGTTAAGTGCAACAAGACGGTGTATGGAGCCAGCCAGGCCTGCCAAGCTATGGGCAGCCTCTACCGTGACAGCTGCTTCACTTGCAGCGCCTGTAGTCGAAGGCTGAGAGGGAAGGCGTTCTACTATGACGCAGGAAGGGTTTTCTGTGAAGAGGACTTTCTGTACTCTGGGTTCCAGCAGTCTGCAGACAAGTGCAACGCAGGTGGACATCTGATCATGGACATGCAGGCCGGCAGGCCCTGGGGAAGTCGTACCGCCCCGGTTGTTTCCGCTGCGTCATCTGCAACGAGAGCCTGGACGGAGTGCCCTTCACTGTGGACCCTGAGAATAAAATCTACTGTCTGAAAGACTACCACAGGGTCCTGGCGCCTAAATGTGCTGCGTGTAACCAGCCCATCCTGCCCTCAGAGATGGTCTGATGAAACCATTCGAGTTGTATCCGGAGAGGACAAGTATGGAGACTCAGCAGACAAGGATGCATTTTTTTGCAAGTGCCTTGTGTAAGTTGCACTCTTGTTTAAGAGTGCAAAAGAGGGAATTGTAAGGAAATATTTGTATGTATTCATGCAAACTGTGAAGAAGCTTGAAAATGATTTGTGTAGAAAACTGGGCTGGTTTTGGGCCTGCTAACATGTGGTTTTGTGAGGACAAAGGAAGAGGGGGAAGGTCAGGAGTTAACATACAGTCATCCCTGTGATAATGAAGCTGAGCCACTGGGATTGGGGAACTTAAGATTTGAGGTGTTGATGATAATTTGGCCAGCCAATCACGGAGGTCTGGAAGGGAGGCGCAGATAACTCCTGTTCTTGGAAGCGAGGTATTTAGAAGGGAAGCACGCCATGTGCTCGCTCTCTTTCTCCTCTGGCTGGCTGGCTGGCTGGCTGGCTGGCTGGCTGGCTGGCTCACGTGAGTATCAGGTAAATGTGGGATCCCACAGAACTGTATGTAATTTGTACTGTATTGATTGTATTTGATTATATTGCATTGTATATTACCATTAAAGTGGATTATTGTTTAACGGTTAAGTGTATGCTCTGGCTTTCCTTCATGTAAGATAACAGCTTGTTTAGGGACGCGAGGAGATTTGGAAATGCGGCCTAGTTATCATTTATATCTCCTAACAGTACCCAAGACTCCTTTGGTGTTATCCCACTCTTTGATATGAGGAGTAATGAAAACACATTGCCTCGGCTTCCTTCCTGGCAGCAGAAGTAAGAGCAGAGCGGTGAGGTGGGTCTTTGATTGAAGCGTCGATAAACGAGTGCGAAGCCTCTCCTGAAGACACGAGTTCAAAGCAAAGAAAGAAGAAAAGAAAGTGACAGACGGAGACTCGGGTGGCTGAGCGTTCACATCTGTTGCCTCCAGGAACAAAATCACTGCCCTTTATGTCCCGAATACATCACTGCTCAAAAAACACCGAAACCAGCGCTCCTCAGGGTGACTTTCCCCCGATAACAGCAGACAAAAACAACGTCAGCTGACAAGAAGTCAGACGCTCCCAACATCCATTCATTGACCCAAATACCTCACACGCTTTTCCCCGAACCCCTATCAAATGTTCCCAAACGAACCGCCAATCTCACGGGGATGTTTAGGTTTGGTATCAATACATCAAGCCGGTTTAAAGCTTTGTGTACTCTGTAATCCCTCTTTCTGTCCTATCCCTCCATGTGATGTGAATATCTGTCAAACACAAGATAAAATAAGGCGTTTGGTGCGTTTACAAAACAGGAAAAGTGCCATTAGATAGCGGTGGGTTTACATTCAGGAGTTTTACTGCAATCTGTGGACGAAAACATCCAGATTGTCTGTTATTGAAACCTTATTTGGCCTAAAACGGAGGCATTTGTACAATCAATATTTCTATAAATATCCTTTGCTTGCCTTTTAAACTCCTTTCCCAGAGTGCAGAGGAAAAAACGCCTCTTTGCCAACTGGTGCGTTTACAGCTACTGTCCTTGTGAAATAATCAAATCAATAACGGTTTCGTTGAATTCTAGAGGAATAAAAAAACAGCAGACTCTTGATGTATAGAAGGTTTCTTGTAGTATTCTAAAACTAAAACTTTATCAAAACATCTGTTTACAAACATTCGTTCCACTTTAATAAGTTAAATGCTGACTTATTCCTTTATCTAACCCAGGGGTGTCAAACTCAAGGCCCGGGGGCCACATCCGGCCCGCGACTTCATTTTATGTGGCCCCACTAGAGCTTGCAAAGAATATAATATGTTTATTATACGGTTACATGCTACAGAAGCACGTTGCCCATAGACTACATGTCCCACAATGCATCTCAAATATGACTTTTTTCTCAGAATTTGCCTTTTTTTCTTCAAAATATGCATTTTTTCATAGAATTCCTTTTTCTCAGAATTAGATTTTTATTTCAAAATGTCACTTCTATTTATTTTTTCTCCAGAATTTGGCTTTTCTTTTTAAATCATTTTGTGACATACGCACTGAAAAGTTATTACCCTATCCGATGATAATCTAATGCAGAGGCAATGATGTAATATAATACATTATTTTATATATATGATATATTTATATATGTATTTTTATATAATCTTAAAGTTACAACCGGCCCTTTGAGTGCAGCCATAATGCTGATGTGGCCCGCCATGAAATTGAGTTTGACACCCCTGATCTAACCGAACAGCAGTGGGCCGAGGATTGTTCCCTGTGGGACGCCGGAAGATAAAATCGAGCTGAATGAAAAGCGTTTGGTCCAATCAGGTAATGCAAAACTAAATGTACTTTTACTATTTAATTAGCAAAGCGACTAAAGAGCATATAGGTTTTGTTTTGCCTCATTTCCAGGTCTTTTTTCCTGGGTATATTTTTGTTTTCGGAGGAATAAACTGACATTTCTCCACATTCTTTGGTTAAATTGTTATCCCTGGAGGTTGAAACCGGTTGATTTCTTTTTTTTCTTTTCGTGAAACGTCCCTGAAACTAGAAACTTTTTAATCATTTAAGTTCAGAACTATGTCCCGGGAAGTTGTTGTTTTTCGTTTCTTGTAGTATTCTAAATTGCTGTGCTTTCGCACCCAGGAGAGAATCTGTCCGTCTCAGTTTGCTCACCTTTTCCTCGATAAACAACGTTTTCCACTGCAGGTGATACACTTTCACAGCTTTCAGCTCCACTGCACCCTCGACAAAAATAGACCCTGCAAAGTGCAGAATCTAATAAGACGACTTTCCTCAATTACTGCCGCTATCTGTTTGTTTCTACACACAAAGGAACATCCTTTAAAGCCTCGGAAAGGGAAACGGCACACACACACACACACACACACACACACACACACACACACACACACACCACACACACACACACACACACACACACACACACACACACACACACACACACACACACACACACACACACACACACACACACACACACACACACACACACACACACACACAAGAAGAGACATTCAAGAATAATGACCAGACCTCCTGCTGCAGATGCTCAGATAAACGCCAAGACTGCCAGGAGGATTTCAGAATAAAATCCTGAATGTCAGAGGGGGTTAGCGAGATAATGAGGCACTAAACCTCCCATCATGCGTAGCAACACCGTTTTGATAAGGGAGGGAAAGGAACATGTAGAAAAAGCACGGGAGGGAATCTGGAAATTATGTGATTTTTTTTATTTAATGGTTTATGTGGCAGGGACAATGCACAGTAATGAACACTTAAAACATTCAGTGCCAGGTTTAGCTTTGAGCTCATTTCCATCCGCAGTCCCTCACTTAAAACATTTAAGAAAATTACATTTTACAAACAAAGCAAAAACAAATACATGATATGCAAAAAGTGCAAAAGAACAATACACAAGTATGTGTTCATATTGTTGGATTGATCCAAAAGGTCCAAGAATTAGTTAAAAAATGTGGGAAGAATGTCCTTAACGATATGTTTAAAAAAAAGAGTTAAAGTAAAAATAAATCTCAATAAAGGCTGAAACATTTTTTTAACTACGTGAAAGATCTTGGAAAAGATATCTTAATAAACATTTCTAAATCAAACCGTCAAATAATCCTAAATGACAGAGGGGAGGAGCCTAATAATGAGGCAATCTCCCATCATGCTTAGCTTCACACATTAGGGTTATGGTAAAGGCAACAGGAACACGTGAAATAACAAGGGGAAGAAAGCTGAAATAATACGAGAGGAATTTACTCAAAAATGGCAGGAAAATACAAAAGAAATATGTGAACAAACGAACAAATGATGATTCTCTGCTGCAGCTTAAGCTAGAATGTACTCCAGGAGGCGACATGAAGCAGATCCTCAAACAGCAGCAATACATTCATACAAGTACATCAAAGAAAACTCTCCCTCCACATCATCGTAGAAACATCTTCTTCTTCCGTCAGAGCAGCTAGCACCAGATGCTAATAACAACAGCGCCGGTACCGGGCGGTGCACCGTCTCTCTCTCCCTCGCTCACTCGCACTCTGGCTGTGAGCTGCGGGCGCCAGATAAGCCAACATCCCCCATTTTCATCACTTGCAGCGCCCGTCGTACAGGGCGAATGAAACGTGTAGCCGGGGTGAAAAGGGTGTTACCTTTACTTAATTATGAATGTTGTTACATCAAGGCCGAACATTAGGATGAGCGCCAACGGTCAAAAATGTTTTTTCCCTCCCAGAGCTGTCAGTACAGCCTCTCCACAGATCTGGCGCCCTAGGCAAACGTCTAACGCCAGTGACAGGTGTGCATGCGTATGCACCAGTTATGTGCAGCCCTGAATATAAACACGTCTACTGCAGGTTGAGCGAGACAACAGCACATACAGGAGGTACAACAAAGCAAATCCTTGAACAAGAAATTAATAAAATATCTAGAAAGTTGTTTAATTAAAAGCGTTAAATAAACTTGAATGACAGATATATTCATATTAAAGGCGGGGTAGCTACGTTTCAGAAACCGGCTCGAGTGCACTGACATGTGAAAGTACGCAGCCGAAAAGAATCCGCCCCTTCGTTCAGACTTCCTGACAGAGCACCTCCTCCAGCACACATGAACACGACGTCATCAGACTGGTGGAAGTGGCGAGTCATTGCACGCCCAATGAGGGCACGAGATACATGTGTGCGTGCACGAGATGGAAGGCTGACAGACAGGGCGGCAATCTCGTCGTGCTTTTTACAGTATTCCACAGATGACATTTCTTTATGGATTTGTTGTCAAAGCACTTCAGATATTCATTGCTATCGGGACGTTAAGAGCATTCCATGGAATATAACAACAAGTGTATCTCGAGCCGGTTTCTGAAACATACCCACCCCACCTTTAAGAGTACTTTCCCCTCCCAGAGATCCCTCAGTTAGTTAACTTTGAAGCCAGAACATGATATCAGAGTGAACAGAGAACATCAGACCAGCAGCGGGAGTCCTTTATCTTTCACACGGAGGAAATTAAGGAGTGATTTAAAGATGAATAATCAGGACGCAGAGATAATTTCTCTGCCCCCCCCACTGAGATCACCTGTGACTTTAATTAAAACTGCGGGACACATTTAAAAAATGATACTAGAAAATTATCCAATTACATTTAATCACGTATTTATTAACGGTGTTCAATATAAAGGATTATTTCATGGTTTAGTTGAATACTCGATTCTGATTGGTCGATTCAGGACACGTTGTTAATCCAGTAGTCGGCCTGAGGAACAGCTGACTGGCAGTTCCACAGGCCGCCTGAAACTAGATGCTGGATCTCAGAGGAGCACGTGGGATAGACGAGAGCAGGCCGGGTATATCGAGTAGGAGATACACGGGGCCAGAGGACCTGAGAGGAGACACATGATTATAGCCTGAGGGGCGAGACAGCTAAATAAAATAACACACCAGCGACACTTGGCTG
>NW_027262844.1:0-21835 GCF_902827115.2 Pseudochaenichthys georgianus | reverse complement strand
TCTGAGGGGAGTTTCACAGGGGATTACTCAAAAAGTACACAGTAAAAGTACTTGATTGTACTTGTGCTACTAGCCCAAGTAGTACTGAATCCAACAGTATCAATTTCATTACGAACTTATAGCACAAAATCATTTTATCTCAAATCAAAGATGGCAGAAAACATGCATTATTGTACTCTGGAGGGGAGTTTGACAGGGGATTACTCAAAGAGTACACAGTAAAAGTACTTGATTGTACTTGTGCTACTAGTCCAAGTAGTACTGAATCCAACAGTACCAATTTCGTTAAGAACTTATTGCACGAAATCATTTTATCTCATCAAATATGGCAGAAAACATGCATTATTGTACTCTGGAGGGGAGTTTGACAGGGGATTACTCAAAAAGTACACAGTACAAGTACTTGATTGTACTTGTGCTACTAGCCCAAGTAGTACTGAATCCAACAGTATCAATTTAATTAAGAACTTATAGCACAAAATCATTTTATCTCAAATCAAAGATGGCAGAAAACATGCATTATTGTACTCTGGAGGGGAGTTTGACAGGGGATTACTCAAAGAGTACACAGTAAAAGTACTTGATTGTACTTGTGCTACTAGTCCAAGTAGTACTGAATCCAACAGTACCAATTTCGTTAAGAACTTATTGCACGAAATCATTTTATCTCATCAAATATGGCAGAAAACATGCATTATTGTACTCTGGAGGGGAGTTTGACAGGGGATTACTCAAAAAGTACACAGTAAAAGTACTTGATTGTACTTTTGGTAGTAGTCCAAGTAGTACTGAATCCAACAGTACCAATTTCGTTAAGAACTTATTGCACGAAATCATTTTATCTCTCATCAAAGATGGCAGAAAACATGCATTATTGTACTCTGGAGGGGAGTTTCACAGGGGATTACTCAAAAAGTACACAGTAAAAGTACTTGATTGTACTTGTGCTACTAGCCCAAGTAGTACTGAATCCAACAGTATCAATTTCATTAAGAACTTATAGCACAAAATCATTTTATCTCAAATCAAAGATGGCAGAAAACATGCATTATTGTACTCTGGAGGGGAGTTTGACAGGGGATTACTCAAAGAGTACACAGTAAAAGTACTTGATTGTACTTGTGCTACTAGTCCAAGTAGTACTGAATCCAACAGTATCAATTTCATTAAGAACTTATAGCACAAAATCATTTTATCTCAAATCCAAGATGGCAGAAAACATGCATTATTGTACTCTGGAGGGGAGTTTGACAGGGGATTACTCAAAAAGTACACAGTAAAAGTACTTGATTGTACTGTTGGTAGTAGTCCAAGTAGTACTGAATCCAACAGTACCAATTTCGTTAAGAACTTATTGCACGAAATCATTTTATCTCTCATCAAATATGGCAGAAAACATGCATTATTGTACTCTGGAGGGGAGTTTGACAGGGGATTACTCAAAAAGTACACAGCAAAAGTACTTGATTGTACTTTTGGTAGTAGTCCAAGTAGTACCGAATCCAACAGTACCAATTTCGTTAAGAACTTATTGCACGAAATCATTTTATCTCTCATCAAAGATGGCAGAAAACATGCATTATTGTACTCTGGAGGGGAGTTTCACAGGGGATTACTCAAAAAGTACACAGTAAAAGTACTTGATTGTACTTGTGCTACTAGCCCAAGTAGTACTGAATCCAACAGTATCAATTTCATTACGAACTTATAGCACAAAATCATTTTATCTCAAATCAAAGATGGCAGAAAACATGCATTATTGTACTCTGGAGGGGAGTTTGACAGGGGATTACTCAAAGAGTACACAGTAAAAGTACTTGATTGTACTTGTGCTACTAGTCCAAGTAGTACTGAATCCAACAGTACCAATTTCGTTAAGAACTTATTGCACGAAATCATTTTATCTCATCAAATATGGCAGAAAACATGCATTATTGTACTCTGGAGGGGAGTTTGACAGGGGATTACTCAAAAAGTACACAGTACAAGTACTTGATTGTACTTGTGCTACTAGCCCAAGTAGTACTGAATCCAACAGTATCAATTTCATTAAGAACTTATAGCACAAAATCATTTTTATCTCAAATCAAAGATGGCAGAAAACATGCATTATTGTACTCTGGAGGGGAGTTTGACAGGGGATTACTCAAAGAGTACACAGTAAAAGTACTTGATTGTACTTGTGCTACTAGTCCAAGTAGTACTGAATCCAACAGTACCAATTTCGTTAAGAACTTATTGCACGAAATCATTTTATCTCATCAAATATGGCAGAAAACATGCATTATTGTACTCTGGAGGGGAGTTTGACAGGGGATTACTCAAAAAGTACACAGTACAAGTACTTGATTGTACTTGTGCTACTAGCCCAAGTAGTACAGAATCCAACAGTATCAATTTCATTAAGAACTTATAGCACAAAATCATTTTTATCTCAAATCAAAGATGGCAGAAAACATGCATTATTGTACTCTGGAGGGGAGTTTGACAGGGGATTACTCAAAAAGTACACAGTAAAAGTACTTGATTGTACTTTTGGTAGTAGTCCAAGTAGTACTGAATCCAACAGTACCAATCTCATTAAGAACTTATTTCAAAAAATCATTTTATCTCAAATCAAAGATGGCAGAAAACATGCATTATTGTACTCTGGAGGTGAGTTTGACAAAGGATTACTCAAAAGGTACACAGTAAAAGTACTTGATTGTACCTGTGCTACTAGTCCAAGTAGTACTGAATCCAACAGTATCAATTTCATTAAGAACTTATTGCACAAAATCATTTTATCTCAAATCAAAGATGGCAGAAAACATGCATTATTGTACTCTGGAGGGGAGTTTGACAGGGGATTACTCAAAAAGTACACAGTAAAAGTACTTGATTGTACTTTTGGTAGTAGTCCAAGTAGTATTGAATCCAACAGTACCAATTTCGTTAAGAACTTATAGCACAAAATCATTTTATCTCAAATCAAAGATGGCATGCATTATTGTACTCTGGAGGGGAGTTTGACAGGGGATTACTCAAAAAGTACACAGTAAAAGTACTTGATTGTACTTTTGGTAGTAGTCCAAGTAGTACTGAATCCAACAGTACCAATTTCATTAAGAACTTATTGCACGAAATCATTTTATCTCTCATCAAAGATGGCAGAAAACATGCATTATTGTACTCTGGAGGGGAGTTTGACAAAGGATTACTCAAAAAGTACACAGTAAAAGTACTTGATTGTACTTTTGGTAGTAGTCCAAGTAGTACTGAATCCAACAGTACCAATTTCATTAAGAACTTATTGCACAAAATCATTTTATCTCAAATCAAAGATGGCAGAATACATTCTTTTGTGTACTCTGGAGGGGAGTTTGACTTGATTGTATTTTTGGTAGTAGTCTAACATGTACTGAGTCCAACAGTACCAATTTTATTAAGAACTTATGGCTAAAAATCATTTTATCCCTCATCAAATATCATTGATTGATTGATCAAATATCCCATAAACACTTGTGCTTACGTCAGCGCCACTTCTCTGCGATTACCGTAAATACGCTATTAATCGTGCACTCAAAAATGAAGCGCTGCTCATTTGACCAAGCAAATGCGAGAGACTGCTGAGTTGACCGCAGTCCCCTGTCTAACTGTACAGAAAGCGGCGAGATGCATTTCCTTAGGAATCGACAAGCCAAGAACCGAAACTAACATTTCTAAACGAACAATGGCGGACACGGACAATTTGCGAATTACTTCTGCCTTTTGTAAACTGAATTTATCAATAATTTGTCAATACATCAGGTCGAAAAACGTCACTTGTCCGCCGGACAAGTCAATTGAAAGATCTACTTGTCCGATATCGTAAATAACACGTCCCGGACGGTGGGACGTGTACTTTTTCACACACACACACACACACACACACACACACACACACACACACACACACACACACACACACACACACACACACACACACACACACACACACACACACACACACACACACACACACACACACACACACACACACACACACACACACACACACACACACACACACACTTTGTATTGTATTATTGAATCAGAGGTTCCAGGTTGTTGTGTTTAATATTCATGAGAATATTTGTCATTGTTCAAATGATAATAAACATTAGCATAAAGCATATTTGTCCACTCATATGTTGATAAGAGTATTAGAAACTTGAAAAATATTTCTCTAAGGAACATTTAGAACAGATCAAAAATGTGCGATTAATTTGCAATTAATCGCGATTAACTATTTGAATCGACTGACAGCCCTAAATTTAACATGATGGCTTGTCAAAATACCAATACCACAGGACCATTTCTTTTTTTAAAGCAATATTTTGAGTGGCCCGAGCGGGCAAGTGGAAAGTACGTTCTGCTGGCCCGGGGTGTCTAGATAGTGCTAGCGGGCCATTGAGAATGTCAAGCCCTGATATGGCTCCTCTCTTCCAGATGACGACTGGCAGGAGGAACACAAACGCCTCACTGGGCTCCAGGGCGGCACCGGGCTAGGAGCAGGGCTGGGGGGGGGAGGGGGAATGGGAGGACAATCAGATTTGGCAGGAGCCTTTGATTCATCCTCCTCCCATCTCCATTCCTCTGCGGGCCAACTCCCCCTTCCACCTTCCCTTACATTCTCCTTATCTTCCTCTGGACTGCCTCCACCAGGTCAGTGCCGTAGTTATGGAAACGCCGCTAGTCGCGTTCCTCTTTATGCTAGATTTTAGTATTGCTTACTGGAGATTTGCAGGTTTTGTGAATGCCTAATATCTTTAATTTTCTTTTTTTGTAAAGTTCCGGATTTCTTGTGACAGGTCAAGTTTTTTTGGAAACTGAAAAATAATTTCTAATCTTCAAGCTTTTTTTCTTGGCGTATTGTTAAATATAACATGAAGAGCAAAAGAAAGACACACATAGTTAGAAAATCCTAAGTAAAACTGTTGTTTCAGATGTGGAGGATCGAGCAGGAGAAGGGGGCTTGGCTGAGTCCCTGGCCAGACTCATCCTGGAGGCTGATCCAGCCATCACTGGCGTAGGAGCAACTGCTCCTCCCCCCTGCTCTTCAGGATCCAGCCTATGTGCTTTGCAGGGCCTGGAACAACCAATGGTCCTGCCCCAGCCCTCCTCCATTCCACATCTCAATCAACTACACCAGCATCCCCATCACCAGCTGCCTCCTGGGCCCTCCTCAGGTTAGAACCAATGTATTGGTTACATCAGCTATCACTCAGACAGCCAACCATCAATTACTAGCATAACTATAATATATATATATTTAAATTTTATAAATTATAATGCTTATCTATCCCCACAAAAACAAAGCATTTGTTAAATTGATTTATATTCTGAGCTATTTTGCCCTTATCTATAGAACAGCTTAAAGGTAATCTATTATGCAAAATGCAATTTTGTATGTCTTTTATACATAAATGTGGTGTGTAAGGAGACTCTCAAAATGTCAGAAAATACAACCCTCTCTCTTTTCCTCCGTACCCACATCTCTAAAAACGGGGCTACAATACAGCTGATCCAGATTACTAAAATGTGTGCTGGCTTTACGTTGAACTCCTGGCAACGTCCCGCCCAACCTATAGTCCCCTATCAGAAACAATGCGCAACGTGTTTACAAGTAATATGGTCTGTGTTTACATTAGCAAGCATAGCTAGCACTCAGAGCTAACGCTGTGCTGGAGAGAATATGTGTAAAGAAGCAGGAAATAAAAGGTACTGTCCTTGTAGTAAACCCACCAGAGAGAAAGCATTTGAGCTCCATTATTTTTCAGACATAAGTGCTTGATGTGGTTTGGAACATGATATGGCGCAGTCCATGTAAACATTTATAAAAAAAACACATACCTTTTTTAAAAGACTTTAAATTGTCAAAACTCAAGAAATTGTGTTTTTCAAGGATGGTACGAATTTGTCTTTCTGTCAAACACCTTGATAGCTCTCTTGTTTAGCTGAGTTTCTGCTGGTGGACAGCCTTCTCTTCACAGAGCTCACTGCTTGGATGCAGACGGACGCTCCAAAGGGGCGTGGTCAGCAGCAGCTCAGTTACATTTAAAGACCCAGAATAAAACTGAATAAGAATAAGAACCCAGAATAAGAACTGGATACAGCGTGCGAGGCGGGCCCTCGTTCCTTCCTATGAGAGTTGCTCATTGGCGCATGAAGACAAAATGGGCCAACTTTTGAGAGAGCGAAACGTCACGAAAGTATTCATATAATCATATGGTCCGCTGTTATTGTGCATCCATGGGTAAAGGTAAGACCCATGTAGTACTGAACATGTAACATGAACGTGCCAGGCGGTGCGGCCCCGTGGGGTAGATCCGCGTTCATAATGGCAAGGAAAATAACTCAGAATAACGTTATTAGCACATTTTACAACTTGTGGAACAAATGTTTTTAATAAGGGCTATACAAGTGTTCATACTGGGTAGTTTATTTAGTTAAAAAAAAATTATCCAACGATTTACAGACGTCTCTTTCCCAATGTTCGTCAATGGGAAAAAATCTTTCCGGGCCCAGCGACTGATACGGAAGTGTAGTACCGCCGTTTGTCCACAACGAATATTCACCTCAGAGTCCGGCGCACTTCCTGGGGGCTTGGGTTTACCCTCTGTGTATTCTTTCTATTAAAATCTGCTGTGCTCTTCTCCAGGCCTGCCCCCTGGCCTCCCCCCCTCCTCCATGCTCAGCTACCAACAGCAGCAGCACTTGCTGCGTAGAGGAACGGCTCCTATGGCCCAGGTTTGGGGTTTTAATTATTTATGGAATTAGGATTGAAATCATTTCCTGGATTTGATTTCATGCTGTTAAATATATTTGTATAACTTGTTTGTTGCAGTAACAATTATTTAATCTTTGTTGTTATAAAATAAAAAATGTCTCCACTGTTAATTCAAATGTCTGTGATTGTCTCTAGATGAACTCTCACAGTATCTGGGAGAACAGTATGGGTTTTGGTCCAGTCAGTATAGCCCTTGGAATGGTTACGCACATGGAGGTAAAGGTTCTCTTCCACTGTCTGGAATGATCCATCACAACACAACATATTTCTCCAATCTGTTTCCAGTATGCTCAGCACGTAAAGGACTTAACCAAGGAGGTGACTTTGGACAGGTCATCGGTGTTAACTAATATGTTATTCCCCCTCTTCTTCCTCTTCAGGATAGTCCACTAATGTCTATCATCAATGAGGTAGGCCTTCCTGCACGTCCTCCTCAGGGTAGGAGCGATGAAGGACGGGATTTGTCAGAGAGGGTCCCACCTCCACGCTCTTCTTCCCCTGTGATAGGCTCCCCTCCTGTGAGGGCAGTGCCTATTGGCACCCCGCCAACACAGCCAATGAGCCATGCCCTGAATCATCAGGTGAATAACAGAAGTGTTTCCGTACAGATTTCCTTCAACCTTTCCCCCTTTCCACCATTTCCACGGTTACAATGACATAAGGAATGCTATTTGGCTTTGTAATGCACTTAATAGAGCATCTAAGCTAGTGCTTCTGGTATACTGCCACTAGGGGAACTGAAGTCAGTTAGTCATGTAGGCTGAACAGCTGTTGGGATGTGACTTTCCTCTAGTTGCTTTGTCTCTTTTAACCCTGCGCTGTGTATGTGTTTGTAGATCCACCATCCCACGGCGGTTCATGTGAGAGCCCCGATCCAGCACAGATACCCTCCTCCTTTCCCTGAGCGCCTGTCACCCAACACCCTCCTCAATATAGCTGTAAGTGTTCCTCTGTCGCATCAAAGGTGAAGTGAACACATGAATGGTTCCATGAGTATATACATGAACAGCTTGAACATTCAGTCTGAAGTCCAACCTCCATTTTCACTTTTCATGTCTATGCAAATATATTTTTGCTGTCTTTGTCCAGAACTCCCCTCTGTGCCGCGGTCCGTTCCCCCCTGGAGTGGGTCCTGTTCTGTCTCAGATTCAACGGGCCCAGCTGCTCAACTCTCAGGTTGGTGCCATAAGGCGCGTTCACATCGCAGTACTTTTCCCACTTTAGTTCCTGAGAACTCTTTAGTTCTCATGAACTAAGTACAGATCGCATTCACACCGGAATAAGTCCCTGTTGGAGGATTAGGCAAATGAAGCCGCTGACGTCACTTCTTCTTCCGGCCGGAAGTCCCCGGAAGTCCCCGGAGTTGGGGACTGGCTTCAGTAGAAGCAGCAGGACTCAACAGTCAAGTAACTGAGATGCATTTTGTTGGGAACAAGAACAATGAATTGAAGACTATGCACAGATGAATTGCCATACCTCAGATCGAGCATTAAAATGAAGTATTTTACGTTTTTACTTCAATACTAGTGACATTTAGAGAAAATCCAAATGTTTGAGTCCTCGCTTTACTGATTATTCAGAACTACTTAATGAGATAAAAATATATCTTCTGCACAGCTTTGCTCAAAGACTATAAACAGAAGACGAGAAGGAAATTACAAAGTAGCTAGCTTGGTAGTTTATTTAGACACCTGTTATGGCCCGTCCACACGGCGGCGTGCGTTGAAGCTTCAGCGCAGCTTCCCATTCACATTGAATGGGGTGACGTCGCGCTTTGCCAAACTGCATTCTGGTTCCGTCGCGGCGCTTTGCTTCAAAAGCTGAGAAAAGTTCAACTTTTCAAGCTTCCACGGAAGAGTCAGCCAATCAAATCATATGCCAGTACAAGCTCGAGCCAATCAAACCGTGCTTGTGTGTCCGGGGCTGGAGATTCATGTGATTGGTTGTTGGTGGAGCTTCAGACACGCCCCTGTAATTGTTTAATGGTAGACTGCCACATCACTAATGGTCTCATTACTTTGTCTGTCTCACCTCAGATGGCTGGTTTTCCTCGTGGCGGTCCAGCGCCTCCCTTGTTACCAGGCGGAGGTTTCAGGCCGTTCTTCGGGGGGCCACCTCCTCCACTTGCTCACAGAATGGGCCCGCCGCCCCCCCATTGCCCCCCAAACCACACCCCACCCATCCGGCACAACACCACCCACCTCCACCCACAGCACCGCCGCATGCTCACGCAGCGCATGCAGAACCGGGGAGTGTAAGTGAGAGTGTATGAGTGTACACACAGAACACATGAACAATAGGAGTACTGCTGTCCAACAAGGAAAGACATGTCCTGTGTGTGTTTCCCTCCCTGTAGGGACCGTGGCAGGACGGGAGGGGACCGGCGCAGCAGGGACCCCTACAGTAACCTTATGAGTCAGAAAGAGAAGGAATGGGTTACCAAGATCCAGATGATGCAGCTGCAAAGTACTGACCCTTACCTGGATGACTACTACTATCAGGTGAGGGTCCTCTTCAGTAGTTACCCTGTGTGCTGCGATCATGCCGGGGCTGAACATCTGCGTTTTGTACAGGTTTCACTGTTCTATAAACAAACAGCCTGGAGACGTGTTTAGCACAAGACAGTTTATAGATGATTGAGCACTATATCAATAATGACAACTAAAAGAAAGCTGACGTCAATTTCAGTGTGTTGAATATTTTCTTTTGGAAAGCAAAGGTAGCATGAGTCTTGTTGTCAAAACTGTGTGTGTGTGTGTGTGTGTGTGTGTGTGTGTGTGTGTGTGTGTGTGTGTGTGTGTGTGTGTGTGTGTGTGTGTGTGTGTGTGTGTGTGTGTGTGTGTGTGTGTGTGTGTGTGTGTGTGTGTGTGTGTGTGTGTGTGTGTGTGTGTGTGTGTGTGTGTGTGTGTGTGTGTGTGTAGAACTACTATGAAAAGATGGAGAAGCGACAGGAAAGAGAGAGAGACAGCAGCAAGAAGGAGCACACCACCAAACTGATCACTCCGCAGGTCGCCAAGGTGGAACACACCTACAGACCAGGTAAATGATGAGAGAACACAGAGGGTTAATAATCCCACTTAATACATGGCAGTGAGTCCTACATGTGCAAGTCTCAAGTCTTAACCCACTATTCTCAAGCAAGTCCCGAGTCACTGTGCTGACGGCCCGTCCACACAGCGGCGTGCGCTGACGCTTGCCGGCGGGCGTGTCTGAAACTCGACCAACAACCAATCACATGAATCTCCCGCCCCTGACACACAAGCAGCGGTTTGATTGGCTAGAGCTTGTACTGGCATATGATTCGATTGGCTGACGCCTCGCCGAGGCGTCAAAAGTTGAACATTGCTCAACTTTTGCAGCGAGCCACGCCAGCTACGCTCCACGTCGCTTCCCACGATGCATTTCGGCTAAAAGTGACGTCACCCCATTCAAAGTGAATGGGGAAGCATCAACGCTGTGTGGACGGGCCGTGAGAGTCAAGTCATTGCTCAGGTCAAGCAAGTCAGAAGTCAAGTCATGTGACATTCTGATGAAGGACCCCAGTTTCTGGATTTAAATCAGTTAAAATATTGTGGTTATGAAAAGGTTTGTTTTATTTTCAACATAAACAGCAATGGAGAGTGGGGCGCTGAAATGATGCCTCAATACATTCTAAAAGGGCTCTAAAGTGAAAACAGGAGTCCAACATCGACATGTCAAGCCTCCTGCCCTGGCTCCCCTTCAGCAGGGTCCCAGCATTCCTCCAGGGTCTGTCTGAGGTGGGGGTTCCCAACCTTTATTGTGCCAAAGACCGGCAGATACATACAAACAAAAAAACCGCGGACCGGTTGTCAATTTGAACTGATTTTAATATTTACTCACCGCCAGCAGGCAGCAACAGAGGCTCATTGTATGTAACAGCCTGAACAAATACTAGAACAATATGCATCCAAAACATATTAACAACGTTTAAAAAAGAACCCATGTCGTTTTTTGGTTTTTCGGAAAAACAAAAAAACGACGTTATTCAGTTTTAAAACCAAAACGGTTTGGTTTTGTTTCTATGATTTACGGAGTGTGTGTGTGTGTGTGTGTGTGTGTGTGTGTGTGTGTGTGTGTGTGTGTGTGTGTGTGTGTGTGTGTGATCATCATCAGGATGCTGGAGAATACTGACATGTGTGCCTCTGCAGTTCAGTTTGCAGGCTCTCTGGGTAAGCTGACGGTCTCCAGCGTCAACAACCCTCGCAAGATGATCGATGCCGTGGTGACGAGTCGCACCGATGACGAGGTCTGTTGGCATGTTCCTGTTTTAGTCTACAAACTACTAAACTACTGCTCTTTAGTAAGAAGCATAAGACGAGGCAAAGAGGTCATATGGAAGGTTAGCGGTGTGGAAGAGATTCAGTGTTCATAGCTGAATACCTCCTGCAGCTGCACGGTGAGGCTGCTCTGGCATTGGTCGGATGGACAGAAAGCCTTATTGGCTTATGATTGGTCAATGTGTTTGTGTAAAAGTATCTGGGGGCTGAAGGCTCGCCTGCTCTTTCTGCTTTGAATAGTGCTGTACCTTGTTCAGTGCTGATTGTCTCTGTAGTGCCCTCTCTGGTCAGGTTAGAAGGCTTACGGTCGGTGTCTGTCTGCCCCCAGGAGAAAAGAGAGAAGCAGGTTTGGAATAAGAGGCGACAGATCCTCTACACGGTGGAGAAGGTGAGACGAGGACAGGTGTAGCACATCAACAGCCAACCCACCTGAAGCCTCAACACACGTTCACTCTCTTCTCTACCTCCCTCTGTCCTCCAGATGTACAGCTTGCTGCTGGAGGTTCAGGACTTTGAGAAGCGCTTTGTGCAGGCGCCGGAGGAGGACAGGGAGGCTCTGCTGGAGCAGCACAAGAGCCGAACGCTGCAGCTGTGCAACACTCTGCGGGAGAAGGAGTGGGACGACAGGTAGGCGAGCCCTGTTCTTACTCTCCTTGCTGCACAGCAGTGTGTGAGAGACTCTTTCCTCACTCCTTCTTTTTCTCCTCCTCTTCATTAGAGTGAGTGATGAGCAGTGTGTAATGATCATGTCAGTGAGGAAGGGCAAGCGCCTCATCTCCAGGCTCCTCCCCTTCCTGCCTTCACCCCAGGCTGCCGCCGTTGTCATGGCGATTTCCCGCAACCTTCCTGCCTTGGCCAAGAAGGATAAGCAGGACCAGGTAACGCCACGACCCAAAGTGAATCACTCTCTTACGATTCATCCTCCGATGTAGTAAGATGTCACACGAGTGGACTCTGAGACATGTCAGAAGTGGCTTTTCTACAGAAGTGCAGGGTTTCTACTTTCGCCCATCAGACAGAACAACATGTGTTTTGCAGGCATTGAACTCACTATTCAATCAAAATGACTGTTCTGCAAATTGTTTTCTTGTATAAAAAAAAAATTCGAGAGTAAAAATAATATATATAAATATAAAAAATAACTTCCTAACACTAGCTCTAGTATGGAAGCCCATTTCCGCCACTTGAAAAAAATAAAATCCCCATGAAAAGTCATTATGAGATAAGAAAGTCGAAATAATGAGATAGAAAGTCATAATAATGAGATAAGAAGTGCGCATGCGCTGCAGTGGCGCTGTCTTCAAAGGTCCCTTCATCACCTTGCTGCTCTCCACCATGCAAACAGCATCTAGTCCTAAATAAGGTAACTATTACAGGTGACTTTTGTAAATGTTAGATGTTACATATAGCCTATATTGCAGCTAAACTACAACAATGCAGTTTATAGCTTTGACATTACCTGTTATGAACTATAATATATATGCCTATAGTTTTGTGGTAACGTTCACGCCACTAATGACAATAGTGTAGGCATACTGCTGCTGTGAGTTGCTCTAACTCTAATCCGTGAACGTTACCACAAAACTATAGGCATATTATATTCATAACAGGTAATGTCAAAGCTATGAACTGCATTGTTGTAGTGTAGCTGCAATATAGGCTATATGTAACATCTAACATTTACAAAAGTCACCTGTAATAGTTACCTTATTTAGGACTAGATGCCGTTTGCATGGTGGAGAGCAGCAAGCTGATGAAGGGACCTTTGAAGACAGCGCCACTGCAGCGCATGCGCACTTCTTATCTCATAATTATGACTTTTTATCTCATTATTTCGATTTTATTTTTTTCAAGTGGCGGAAATGGGCTTCCATACTCTAGGAAACGTATACAAAATAAATAATACATAACTAAAACTATTCATCCTAAGATTTTTTTAAATATTATAATAAAATGTTGTTATAATTCTGACAGTTTTCCTGCAAAAAAACAATGAATAGGACATATCAACGAAATAATAACATTTGAAGCTTTGGATGGTCCATTGTGACTGGGTGCTGTGCTGACAGCTGTTGGGCTGGGCAGCACTTTGTGTTGGTCGAATAATAAATGCTGACTAAAAAGGAAAGGTTCTGACATGTTCTGCTGACCCAGCTGTAGTGGTCAGTAATCCCTACATGAATCAAGGTCCCCTCTTTATTAAGGATGTTCAGGCTTTGATGCGTCCTCATCACGAGAGTAAATGAATGGAAATAAGTTGTGCCATAGCCATACTATGAAATGCTTGGAGCTTCATCCTTGGTCCCCGCTCTTCTTCAGGTGCTGTGCTGGTTGGTGGAGCCGGTTGCCGCAGTGATCCAGTCTCTGTGCAGCTCCGCCCTCACCGACCTGCTCCAGGAGCTGCAGGGCAGCGAGGGCCAGCTGGCCTCAGTACTGCACAACAAGGTACACCCTGTGTTCAATACACCCTAATGACACCTGAGGCCTGTACCACGAAGCCGGATGTTCTCTTAGCGGCTGACTTCAGGGTGACTCTGGGTCTCCGGTCCTACCACGCTGGTTCTCTTTTTAGCGGCTGGGTCTCCGGTCCTACGACGCTGGTTCTCTTCTTAGCAGGCTAGATCTCCATGGTAACTTATGCTTAGCGGCTAGCCTGGTCCGGACCAGGTTAGATTGCAGACTAAGAGATCAACTCAGTGAAAGCACCGCCTGCTGACCAATCAGAGCTCAGTGTGCGGAGTTTAAAGCGATCAAGTCATATTACAGGATAGAGGAAATACAGAAAAGCTGCCGTTGCAGGAAAGACGGCCGGCAGAGATCACCGACTGTGTGAACGTGAACATGAATAGAATATCACCTCCATCTTCAGAGCAATCTGACTATTATAACATTAGCGTTAAGAAAGCTTACTTAAATATCTGCCACAACATAAGTAACCGGATCAGAGTACATTAAGTACAGTCCGCGGCATATCACTTCATAATGTATCATATCTCTCCTTATCTGAGTCAGCTGAGCCGTGTCTGGCCGTGCAGCACTCAGTGTCACAGACTGGATGCAGAAGGATTATTTTAAGCAACTAGGGGTGTAACGGTTCACAAACATTTTGGTTCGGTACGTACCTCGGTTCTTAGGTCACGGTTCGGTTTTCGGTACAGCAGAAAAAATTATCACAAAACATAAAATATATATATATTTTTTATTATTAAACTGTGAATAATGTATTCACTTAAATAAATATAATAAAATAAACATTAAGGTGCAGCATTTCGATGAACTGAAATAACCTGTATCTGAACTGTACTAGCACCTAAGCAGCCAGTTTGACTTTATGACTTGCTGGTCATTGTATGTTCATGTTGGTTAAAGAAAGATGAACTTGTTCCACATGGCTGCTGAAAGGACAGATCTGCTGGCACTAACAATGTCTCCTGCTGTGGAGAACACCCTCTCGCTAGGGACAGAGGTAGCAGATACAGCCAGGTAGCGCTTTGCTAACATGGCAACATAAGGATACTTGGCGTTTATAATAGCTTTGGCTCGGTCTGAACTCTCTGCGAGTGGTGGAGGCTTACATGCTAGCGGGAGTTGGGTTTGCACTTCAGTCTTTTTTCTTTTGGTACCGGTGATATTCACGTTCGGGTGATGCCTTTTCAAGAGTGTGCAAGTTTGATGTATTGCCAGCCGCGTAACCAAGTTGAACAATGCCGACAAACAGCTTTGGTTCGGTCCACCTGTCTTTGTCCGTCATCCTTGTTCGTAACTGCGAAACCAAAATGTTCCCAAACCGGAGACTTCAATGATGCTGGGGGATTTTCCAGCTCAACTTTATCTGCGTTCGCCATTTCGACAGTTCCTCAAATTACTGACTACATTTGAACGCATCCCTCTGACCAGCTCTCAGGTCGACTATTTTAATTTCCTCGCTCCTCAGTCTCCTCGGAAGTTGATTTGTCTGCGCCATCTTGAGTACCGTCCCATGGCTCTTATTTCTGCCGGAGGAGCGAGGAGCTCTAACCGAGGAACCACCAGACCATCCTCCGGTGAAATCCTCAGACACTCGCCCCGCCCCCTTACTGTGTATCGCTCACTGATTGGACGATGCGGTGCATGCACTGATCTGATGTTAATGTGCTGCATATCCACACAAACAAACAAAGTGTGCAGTCCAATGAATGTTAGTCTAACTGGGGTTTGATAGATAACATCTCTCT
The DNA here is from genome assembly GCF_902827115.2 of Pseudochaenichthys georgianus. NCBI lineage: Eukaryota > Metazoa > Chordata > Actinopteri > Perciformes > Channichthyidae > Pseudochaenichthys > Pseudochaenichthys georgianus. The sequence goes on along the minus strand of NW_027262844.1, from coordinate 6,512 downwards.
TTTTCTTCTCTCAATTATTTTATTTATTTTCTGCCCTCTAATCAATATTAATCTAACTAATGTTCGTTTATACATTTTAAGAATGGCGTTTATCTTTTTTGAGAATGAGTTCTTATTTTATTTATTGGGGTCTACAACAGATACAAATGTTTGTGTCAGTAAATGTGTACTAACAGAGGCGGGGGGGCCAGAGCTGCTGTCAGACGATCAGCTGTGCGGCGACATCACAAACAGACGTCGCTTCACGTGACGCTCCGGAGGAAAGGACGTCCCATTGCTCTTAGAACTCATTTGTAATGTAATGAAAGTCAGATGGTGTGTTAGACGGGCAGTGATATCATGAACCTGTTAATGTACGCATTCAAACACGTGTTCTGTTCCCAGCTGTGTTCACCTTGCAGGTGCAGCTCTGTGCTTTGATCCTGATCAAGTGTTTAAGTCATGGATGTTTAAAGTTTAACTTCTTCATATGTCTAATATTAGAGTTCACTTTTCATTCAGGAAGTATGACGCTGCGCTGTCAGTAGCTTCTCCATGTCTGTGATTGGTCGAATGCTCCAGATACCACCCCTCATGTGAACACGCACCTAGCTAGATAGGACACGGCTGGCTTGATCGAACGAGTTGATAGCCAGCGTCGTAGGACCGCTTAGCGAGAGCGCGTTGGTTTTGGATTAGGCCAACCGGCTAACTCAAACATATCCAGGTTAGATTGAACCGGCTTCGTCCTACAGGCCTCTGGTCTTTTTGAATTTTCGCAAATGCTTTAATAGAAACAGAAATATCACATTACATGAGTATTCATAATAATTGAAGTACAAGTACTTCTGTTTGAAGTGCTTTCAGTGCCCACACAAGTAGCATTCAACTAAAGCCAGAGGCAGAAGGGAAATCTAACAATGTAAACCTTTCAGCTGCACAGATCTGAATGATAACCTAAACAAGCAATGAAGTATGTTTCACTTGTGATATTCCACTGTTTGCAGGAAGCGTCCTGCTGATCCTTTTTAAAGGCATTTTTTAAATCTGAAAATAAGACATTTGTATAAAAATGTCTTTAAAAAAAATATTTGTTATGACCTTGCTATTTGAAATCTGAAACTAATGAATGACATGTCCCGTCACAACACGGCTCTTGTGTCTGGCTTCAGTTTGGTGTGACGCTGCTCTATCTGATCCTGAGTGAAGGAGAGAGGATGCAAAGCTCTGACGCCAACTGTCAGCTCATGGACGACAACCGATGGTGAGATGTGCCGTCATTGGTGTACCTTTTCTCCAACGCGTCCCCCGTCTCCCTGCCGTTATGTTCTGTCCTCGTCCTTTCTTCACTCAGAGTATGTGTCTCTTTGTTGCTGTTTGCCATTGATCCAGGACTGAGCTGGTGTTCTCGGTGACGAGGGAGCTGCTCAGCGTCCCCCCCTCATCTCTGTCCCCTCCCCTCTTCACCCCTCCCAACCTGCTCTCCCTCTTCTCGCGCTACGTGGACCGACAGAGGCTGGAGCTGCTCCAGGACAAGCTACAGTGAGTTGGTGTCACCTGGGGGGCTTTGGGGGAGCGGGAAGAGGTGTTCTGGATGTTTATGTACAGACAGAGTAAACGGGTAGATGAATTAGGAGCTACTAAAATACCCTTCCTTTAACAACACGAGGTGAACACGGCTGTTCATCAAACTAATGGTTTGTTCTTTGCCTTTCTCAGGATCACTTCTTTGTCCAGGTAGAAGTTACGACAGCAACACAGCCCCCCGATGCAGACCTTTCTTTCTCTCTGTGTGTGTGTGTGTGTGTGTGTGTGTGTGTGTGCGCGCTTGAGGCAGTGAATCCATGGTGGATTGTATTTTAATGCAGCAGAGTCTCTAGTCACTTTTTTTGTGTGTGTTTAGTCTCTGGTGTGTAAGTAAATGTGTGAGAGAGTGTGTGAGTGACACAGCGCATGACAGACGGGAGAGTATGGCGACGATAATGAAATCTGCATTTTTAAATATCTTGTTTACGATTATGCCTGTGATGAACCTTCAAATTAAAAAGTATTTCTATTTCTCGTGTTTCGGATCAATCTTATATTACTGCATCAGGGAAGTCTTTGTTCACTCTTCAAACCCTTTAATGACGGAAATGAAAAGTCGCTCAGAATGACTTGTAAGCCTGTTGCAGCCCATTATCCATTGGACACCAAGCACATACACTCCTTTTTTCCCTACATCCGTCCTACAAGCGTGTTCACCACAATATATCACAGAGGTGAACTGGGATTCACTAGTAGGGTGCGTGTGCTTTCCAATATCGACAAAGTGATTTCAGGCAAAAAGGGCGTGTACAACACGTTCAAAGCGAACTGCGCCTCACAGCCCAGATCGTTGACACTGAAATGCCCTGTTGTTCCATCGTATGTTCATAATAACAAAAACATACAATTGGCTGCATCAATTCAAGATTTATTTATATAGCACATTTAAAAGCGATTTTTGGTCGAGTACATGTAATAAAAACACTTTACTACAATCACAATAAAAGACAAAAACACAGGGAATAGTCAGGTGTCATACTCCGCTCTGACTCGAAGGCCGGAGAGAGGTCTTTAGTGTCTGGGCCGGCCTCACATGGGAGACTATTCCAGAGCCTAGGGCCGGCTGCTGCGAAGCCACAGAATGGGATTCGCACTCAGTCTCATAATCCAGTTTCAGTAAATGGTCATGATGTTGCTTATAGTTGTCTGATTGTGACAGAAATGACAACGCTTTCTAAGTGTTGGCACCAAGAGGCTCTGTAACTCTGACAAGAACATACCTACAGAACATGTTTCCAAAGTCCATGACAATACCATGTATTAAATATGAGTAAGATAACTTGCTTCACATTCTGCATACAAGTAGGCAGTGCTAGGTTCATAACGGCTCATTCCATTGAAGTGAATCAATGGCATAACATAATACAACAACATTCTTAAACACAGCCTCCACGTAAGGTTAGAGTTCTATTGAAAGTAATATAAGGTCTGTCTTCTCCACGAGGAACCTCAAGGTGGCGCTGTTCCAGCTTCATGTCCGGCCTGCTGCCCCCTGGTGGCCTGCAGGCACAGCAGAAATACCTTTTTACATTTGGAGGGAAATGAAGGTTTTAGTTGATAACAGTGTTCGTGTTGAATCACATCCATCGCGACCTGCAAAGTGTCCCAGGAGGAAGGACACGGAGTGATGCGTGGAACAGCCTGACTAGAGGAGCGAGAGGAACATATCCATTCATCCACACAGAGACTTGTTTAATAAGGTCGTGTAGGGCTTGATATTTGATGTTAAATTATGTAATGCTTTATTACACGTTTGTATTGCATCAGCCTGAGGCAAGACGTCTACTGTAGATTATCTTAAATGAGCAGTTTACAGCAGACCCTGTGAGCATGCAGGTGCATTTATCAAACACATTGCAAGGTGTTTTGTTTGAGGATTGGGTTACGCTCAAACCAGAACTAAAAGGAGGGTCTAAATTGGACCTATATTTGTAATGTTTAATGTTATGGAAACACACTGTATAGAAGTACAGGGGTACAATGAGCCCAGAGACCCTGAGTCTTATTGAGTGGGGTCTCGGAGCAACGACAGGTCCACAAAGAGCACTGCAAAGATCCATTGTTGGCTCAATGGGGCGGGAACACCCACTTTCTAGTATCAATAAGAAACGATTTTCAGAGACTGATGCAATGTGTGTGTGTGAGAATGTGTTGGTTTCAAAAAGCAAACCATGATCATAGGCATGTATCCGCTTCTCCGGCTGACTCACGACCAACAAGCTGAATTCTGGATGAGACAATTTATACACTAGTTACTTACGTTGCTTTCGAATTGACAAAGATAGATTACATTTATTGTGCGGCGGCCATTGGGTAGTTCAGTGTTTCACCCACTGTTCTGTGAGCCAATGCAAAGTCTGCAGCACACAGAGAGGAACCACTCAAGGTACAGAAAGGTTATTTCGAAATGCAATAGAAATACACGAAAACAAGTTATTACATTTCTTCTACATGGGAAACTTGCCAGTTTACGTTCTTGATGAACAACATTTACCATTAGGACCCACACAGGTTGGCTGTTAGGAGGCGGAGGAGGCAGGTGGGAGGTAAGAAGCTACACCGTAAACAACGTTTCCACAGAGACCATCTCAAAATGAAAATCTACCAAAAGGGAAGGGCCGACCTCACAGCTTTCAACCAATCACCATCACTTATTTCCACCTTGTTCACTAAGACTTGTTATTGCCTCACCTGTGCAGACCACTTGAATCGCAGTGGAAGAGAACCAGAGCTGCACAGACCCACAGTCCATCAGTGCAGACTCTGATCCATCACAGTCAGAGAAGAATCTGGACACAGGCATGTTGTGGAGAAGATCAATCTGTTTGGTTGAAGCAGCAGAACCACAGCCCAGCTGTCGACACACCAGAGCAGCATGCTTCAGGTCCCAGGTCCCGGACCCTGTGCTCAGCGGCCTCCACTCCTCCTGGTACACCAGCAGTCTGCCGGCACAGGCCTCACTGTCGTCCTCTCTGAGCACTCCATCATCCAGCATGACATCGTAGTCCTCTACATGGGATGAGATCATGGTCATTTAATCAAGTTGATAGTTTAGCATATCCAAGAAATAATTATTTTTATATTTATGTATTTTATCATTTGTTAAAATACTGAAAATTACACAACCAAATTCTCCCACCTTGAAGAATGAGAGAGAGGCTCTGGCCCTCAGCGGAGAAGTTCTGATGGAAAACATAGTTGTGATAAACACAGCTGTAGTTCCCTTGGTGGGCGGGCTCTGCAGCAGCAAACCTGAAGAAGGCAGAGTGATTGACAGCTGGCAGGGTGTAGCTGGTTGGGTTAGAGCCAGTGAGCATGAGGCTGAAGGAACCTCCGGGGTACTGTGGCTCCACGGAGCAGTTGAGAGAGAAGCTGTGGCCCTTGAAGAGCAGCACATCCCGCTCCTGGTCGTCATAGTAACCCCTCGTAGAAATAACAGGCCTGTTGGGAGGAAGCAGGATGTCTGCAGGCAGAGACAAAAACTGGAGATATGACAAAAATAAAAAATAATGAAGAAAAGTCAACAGCCATTCAAAGTAATTTTGGTAAGAACAGTGTATCGGACACACGATGTTGTTTGTACAGTGCTTCAAGTGCCTAAGCCAGGTCCTTGGCAGGAAAAACATGTTAGTCAATGATTTGATCACTGAGCACAATCTCGTTATGTTTCTTAACTGAAACTTGAATAGACCAAAATAACAGCACAGCTGTTCTTATGGAATCAACCCCTCCCAACTTTAGTTTATGAGTCAGGAAAGAATGCATAAGAAAGGCGGTGGAGTTGCTATTCTGTTCAATGATTCCCTTCAATGCAGGAAGACATCGTATGGGAACTTTGCTTCTTTTGAATATGTGGCCCTTCAGCTGAAATGCTCCTCTCGAGCTCTGTTCCTAAATATCTATAGCCCACCCAAATACTGTGCAAGCTTTGTGATGACTTTACCAAACTGCTGTCTATAGTGTGTATTGACTTTGACCGTCTAGTCATTGTTGGTGATTTTAACATCCATGTTGACAACCCCCAGGACAGAGGGGCTAAAGAACTGTGCTGTGTTCTTGATAGCTATGGACTGACTCAGCATGTGACGGAGCCCACGCACAATAAGGGGCACACTCTGGACTTAATGATCTCAAAGTTCACACACATGTTCACAAAGAGGTAACCACAAAGAGAGGTAAATGCTTACTCAGAATGTTTCTTCAACACTTGCCCCTGCTAACACCTCAGTAAATGAGCTAGTAGATCATTCTAAATCAAAAATGTAAAATGTTATTGAAGCCATTGCTCCAACTAGGGTAAAGGAAGTGTCTGGCAAGAACATATCTCCATGGAGAAAGGCCATGACCGTGAGAGCAGAAGAAAAGCTGAACGCAGGTGGCTCCAGGTTCACTTTGAAATCTATAAAGAGAGACTTGGCTTTTATAATTTGGAATTGAAAAATGCACGACAGTCTTTCTTCTCTGACATCATTACCAAAAACAATACTAATAATAATGAGTTTCATTTGTAACGCACTTCATAGCAGTGAGCATGGAACAATATAAAGCAGCACACAACGCACGTGCCCTGTTTGCTACCGTCGACAGACTAACTAACCCCCCAGTGTCAGTAGCCTCTGAATTTCTATCCACCAGGGCGTGCAATGATTCTGCCTCCTTCACTGACAACATTCAGAACATCGGACGAGCAGTCAGTGCCTCTGCATCAGGAACAGCACATGTGTTGTCTCTGTGTCCACTTAACATCAATTCAGACATCATGACACAATTCCATCTGATAAATGATAAACACCTAGAGGACATTATTCAACTTCTGAAATCCTCCTCCTGCTGCCTTGATATTATTCCAACAAGCTATTCTTTTTTTAAATGTCATTGCATGATCTACTTCATATAGTAAACAAGTGACTTGTTTACTATATGTTTACACCTGAGTGAAGACACTT
>NW_027262843.1:0-21785 GCF_902827115.2 Pseudochaenichthys georgianus | reverse complement strand
TTTCCTCAACGTTTCCTCGATATTTCCTCGACGTTTCCTGAATATTTCCACGACGTTTCCTCAATATTTCCTCGACGTTTCCTCAACACTTCCTCAATATTTCCTCAACGTTTCCTCAATATTTCCTCGACGTTTCCTCAATATTTCTTCAACGTTTCCTCGACACTTCCTCGACATTTCCTCAACGTTTCCTCGACATTTCCTCGACATTTCCTCAATATTTCCTCGACGTTTCCTCAATATTTCCTCGACATTTCCTCAATATTTCCTCGACGTTTCCTCAATATTTCCTCGACGTTTCCTCAATATTTCCTCGACATTTCCTCAATATTTCCTCGACGTTTCCTCGACATTTCCTCAATATTTCCTCAACACTTCCTTGTCAGCTGGATTGTTCTCGTTGTGTTTCCCATGTGTGATTTGGTGCTTCTTGAAAACCTTGTTCTGAGATAATTAAGCTCCTTCTACGAGACAACACTTCACCCAGAACCCGGTACGATGTTAGCTTCAACACGTCAGCCAGAATCAAATATATTTCAGCAGTAAACGATAAAGATGAACATCCAATCCACAGCGACACAAAGCAGGAGGAGTGGTTATTAAAATGGGACAACAAACAAACAATAACAATGGGCTCACAGCTGTGATCAATAACAGCCAAAATAATAAACATCATGTCACAGCGCTCGGTGTGCAGGGAGGGGTCATGAGTTGAGATGCAGGGGTGCATTATGGGAGTTGGTCGACTCCTACCTCCTCCTCCCGGTTGGCTCTGGGCCTCCTGAAGCGGATCGAGCCCCCCCGGCTCCCGTAGGTCGCTGCCAGGTTTTGCCGCGTTCCCTGTTCACCGTTTCATTTCATTTAACCACATTTAAAACATCGTGCGAAAACCTACTTTGGATGAGTGGATTGACATCGGTTGTGATATGTTTGAGATGGAAAGGATAACCCTCGCTTTGAGGGAATGTTTTTGTGGAGATGGGAAAAGTGGATAATATATGTTACGAGCATCATTCGTCGAGAAGGGATTTGTATGTCTTTTGTTCTAAGCCCCCCGTTTGAATAGGTTGCCGGTCAGTGAGGCCTCTGATTATCCACTAATATGTGTGTTTAACTACAGAAGGCTCACAGAGAAGATTGTATTGTCTATGATTGTATGTGAAAAGCTGAATAAAAAAACATCGTGCCGTCACAGTACGGGGTCAGGAGCTAACGGCCATCCATTATCACAGCATGTACATTCAATAGTGATGTTTAAAGCTGGCTGCCCGTAAACACTACTTTGGGGGAAATGATAGGACATCTTGGACATGTAATTATGGGAACCCCAAGTCACATGACCTGGCCTACGACCCAGCAGACTGTTCAGGGTGAGCCACTTAGGGACTTCATGAGACCAAATAAAGGCTAACAGCTGTTTACGGAACTTTCCAGAACACTTAAATGTCTCTCTCAGCATGTGCCCTTAACATCTCTTTATAAGCGTCTGTACGTACCAGCTGTCCCTCGGCTCGCACCTTGTTGAGCATGGCTTCTCTCTTCCTCTGCAGAAACTCTTCCACCTGATAGGCCCGTCCTGCAGCCATGTGACCCCGAGACCTGAACACACAACAAGGTTACACTTAATGTCCTGCAGCAGCTTAACAGCAGATTCAAAGCTATTGAAGGACAGTTCATACGGGACGTGTGCTTGATGTAGTCACACGAGCGATAGTTATATATTCACAAAGCTGGCCTTCAGAGAGTTGGATTTTAAGTAAGCCAAATAACTCATGGAGGAAAGGGTTATACTTCAGCAGGAATACAATACAAGGAAGCCCTAAAAAGGCCAATAGGAATCAGACAACGATAGTTAATCAAAGTCTGTAGGTAGAAAATACTTTGGTAAGTGTGGAATTGTATGGATTTAATGGAAGTAAAATATTTAAGATAAGGATAAAATAAACTGGAAATACTTAAAGAGCCTGTGACACCATCCCAACAACTGTTGTGCAATGAAATATTGGGCTACTGGTAATCTCGAACCGTCAGTTTAAAAAAGAAAAAGCGATACCGTTTCGTTAAATATCAATAATTTCGAACATCGCGGGGAAATTCCTTCACTCATTTTGAAGTTTTGGGGGAAGCCGGAAGTGACGTCAATGCGGGAACGCTTCGAGAGCCAAACACGGACAAAGTGTGTTGTCATGCGTATACATGGTGAATTACTGAGTTTAGGCACGTTAATAACGTTTTAATGAAGTCACTACAGTATATTCATATGTGTCAGTGCTTTCATGTCAATTCGGCGACATAAACATAAATGATCGTGGTGAAGATGATGATTACATTAGGATTAAACATCGGGAGTGAGAGCTGCTGAATTTCCTCCCGTCGGATGTGATATAAAAACAAATCGATTATTTTGTGGTTGTAAACTCAAGTGGATGAAACTACATTTATTAGTGCTTTCATGTCAATTCGGCGAACATATGATACATTAAATGATCGTGAGGATGATGATTAAAAATCGTTTGTTTGAGCCGGTCTGCATTTCCTGATGAGAAAACAAACCGATGCTTTTTGTAGTTGTAGTACACCAACAACGTGGATTAAACGTGTGGTTTTTTACCACAATGTTGGGAAATTAATGGATAAAATGCACGGATTATTATTATTATTATTCCCACTCCGATCGGGACACTAGGTCCACCGTTTCCCCGCAGCGAGGCTCCCCCCGTTGACGGTTTACGTGGGCTGGGTGCAGTGGCGGACCGGCCATCGGGACGAATCCCGATGGGCCGGTACCGAAGTGCGCCGGTCGGATAAGTCACCAGCACATCCCCCATAGGCGGCGCGTGAGGCTCAGGTTTGAGAAGGCTAAATAACGTGTTTTACCTGGCGCTGCCCGCCTCCGGCGTCTATAGAAAAGAGATCCACTCAGTGAAAGCACCTGCTGACCAATCAGAGCTCAGTGTGCGGAGTTTAAATCTCTCAAGTCATATTACAGGATAAAGGAAATACAGTTTAATCTGCCGTATGCAGAGAAGCCGCCGACGTGTCGCACTTATCATTCATATTACATCATCAATCAGATCATCGATCAGATAATATCATAATATATCATATATCTCCTGATCTGAGTCAGCTTCTCCTCACCTGGCCGTGCAGCACTCAGTGTCACAGACTGGATGCAGAAGTATTATTTAACACATTATGTTGACGAAACACTCGAGACAAATGTAATTAAAGTCAGATCGTGTCTTAGACGTGAACGCGCTCTCAGCTGGAGAGAGAAACCCTGGCTTGATTTACCGAGTTGATAACCAGCGTCGTAGGACCGCTTAGCGAGATCTCGTTTGTTAGTTTGTTGTTGTTTGTTTGTTACTCAAACATATCCAGGGTCTGTTGAACTGGCTTCGTAGCACAGGGCACAGGTGGCGAGCAGCGCTAAGGTCAAAGACACAGACATTATACATTATATTTGTATTTTACATCCCCCACTCCCCCCGTTGACAGCTTGCTAGCGGTACCGAAGTGGGCCGGTCGAGAGTCCCGGGATGATTTGTAGTCCCAGTCCACCACCGGCTACATGACCATATGATCGCCCATATCGACGCACCTCATTCCTAAACTTCTAACAGATACAACATAAACCGATCCTTCAGCCTCATGAGCTCTCAGACACGTTCAACATGAACCTGTCCTCGCTGTCTGAGCTGCTGCTGTGTGCGCCGTCGTGCGTTTACATCTGACTGTATATATATAAAGGTTTACATGCAGAAGCTGGGATCAGGAGCGCAGCTGGAGCGCTGTGCCCGCAATGACTCACCCATCATTTGGCGGGACTTGAAGAATCCAGAGAAGATCCAGAAAATGGTCAACATTGAAGGATTAATGGTTATCAAAGTACAAATATCCAAAATCAGTTGAGTAACGGTTTCAAGGGGACGATATGTACTCAAAGTGATGGGCTTGGATGACGGGGGAAAACCGTGTCACAGGCTCTTTAAGGGAGGGTTTTTATGGAAAAAGACTTCTTTAGAGCACCCGTTTTCTTCTAAGGAAGCCTCAACATGTGTTTTGGATCAGGGCGCTGTCACTGACCGGCTGATGTGAGCAGCTTTAGAGCCGCACTGCAGACGCTGCAGTTCCCTCTTGATGGCGTCCGGGTTCAGGACCGGGCCTGCAGCCGCCGGGACCCTGCAGGGGACCAGAAGAGACACAGATCTCCTTACATACAGGACATAGCTTTTATATTCAGTGTGCATGTTTTGATTTAAAATAACTAGCATGTGTGGAATAAACACAAATAAAGGTGAACACAGAGTCCCTGAACGCACCGTGCCGGGCTGCCTGGTGCCGGGCTGCCTGGTGCCGGGCTGCCTGGTGCCGGAGACGCTCCTCTCATCTGGTCCAGCGCAGCGTGGTAGTGTTCGTACGGAGTTTTACTGGGAAGGTAACCCGGACCCTGGACGAAGCACGGGACGGCCCTCTGCCCCCCCCCTGCAAAACACTGAGGAGGAGCACAGGAGGAGGTGAGCACAACACTGAGGAGGAGCCCAGGAGGAGGTGAGCACAACACTGAGGAGGAGCCCAGGAGGAGGTGAGCACAACACTGAGGAGGAGCCCAGGAGGAGGTGAGCACAACACTGAGGAGGAGCACAGGAGGAGGTGAGCACAACACTGAGGAGGAGCCCAGGAGGAGGTGAGCACAACACTGAGGAGGAGCCCAGGAGGAGGTGAGCACAACACTGAGGAGGAGCCCAGGAGGAGGTGAGCACAACACTGAGGAGGAGCCCAGGAGGAGGTGAGCACAACACTGAGAAGGAGCACAGGAGGAGGTGAGCACAACACTGAGGAGGAGCCCAGGAGGAGGTGAGCACAACACTGAGGAGGAGCCCAGGAGGAGGTGAGCACAACACTGAGGAGGAGCCCAGGAGGAGGTGAGCACAACACTGAGGAGGAGCCCAGGAGGAGGTGAGCACAACACTGAGGAGGAGCCCAGTATACATATATATATACATAACTTGAAATTCTGAAATGTTTCAAAATTCTGACTTTAATAAAAATCCATTAATTCTGACTTTTCTCATAAAATTTGAAATTCAGCTTTTTCTCAGAAAATCTCTAAAATGTTGACTTTTCTTTTAAATCTAAAAATTCAGACCTTTTTCAGAAAATCAAAAAAATAAATCTGACTTTTTTTCATTATTTTTTTGTTAAAATCTCAAAATTATTACTTTTTTCCTTAAAGTCTCAAAAGATTCTGACTTTTTTTCCATAAAATCTTAAAAATCTGATTTTTTTTCTTAAAATCTTAAAAATCTGATTTTTTTTATTAAAATCTCAATTCTTTTTGGACGTGGCAAATGGAGCGGCTGCGATGTAAGAAACTGAGGTATTATTATGGTCTCGTCGGTCGAGCTCAGGCTCAGGCGACGATGGGAGAATGATCAGGTGCTCCATACCTTCCTCTCGGGGCTGCTGCCTCCACTGGAGCTCAGCACGTGCCTCCAGCCCTGCTCTCTGGCCTGGTTGATCCGGCTTATCTGTGAGGAGATCACAGGTTCATCATTACTTCACTTTAATGTATCCGTTCAGATGCCCCCGACCACCCGTTGACGAATAAAGACAAATAACCAAGAAACCACACAATCTTTAAAGCTGTTTCAATAATTAGCTTGAAGTAATTAGTTTACCTCATTTGTGAACATTTTTCAACAATTCTGAAACTCTTATAATACTTACTTACTAAAAAGTTAGTAAGTATTGTAATAAATAAAGAATGTTGATGAATCGCCCACCTTTTCCTTTTCATATCTCTTCATCTGCTCCGCTTTGAACAGGACCATCTGAGAGGGAACGATGACACGTCAGTAAGAGCTGAACACGTTCATATTTCCAAGCAAAACTAGTCCATGCATTTGTATATTCTCTGACCCAGCCTCTCCTATAGGGCTGGGCAAAGTATCAATATCTATATTGTGATAAAAGACCACATATCGAGAAACTCCCTCTGGAGGGAACAGGGGGGGATTTTAGCATTTAGAGACCATTTACATGCACTGAAACCAAGAGAACCCACGAGAGGGAGCAACCGTCGGAAGCAGAACAGGGCCTCTTTGAATATGTAAAACACATTGAGCCAGATTACTCGTTTTTAAACCTCGCCCTGATGAACCCACCTGCTCTCTCTGCTTCCTCTCCCTCTCCATCAGCTCCATCCTCTTCCTCCTCATGCCGTCCTGCAGCAGGAGGGAAACGTTAAAGCAACGGTGTAGTGAGGCAGTTACACATCAGGCAGGACATGAAGACAGAGACTAGGGTTACGTATTGTAACCCTAGTCTCTCACCCAGGCTCCGCCCTCTACTGGGTACGACTCTCATCAATTATACGCGAGCGTTCACACACTGAAGTTGTATAAACGTAGCCGGCCAATCAGGGCGAGCCTACCTGAATGCTCGCAGGCTCACAGTATATAAGGCGGCTCCGCCTCCTGCCTGTCGTCCTTCACCCTCTCCAGCGAGCGCACAGGGCCCCTAGGCAGAGGGCTCCGCCTGTGCTCATAGGACTAGGGTTACAGTGCGTAACCCACCGTTATCTCTCACAGGCTCCGCCCTCTAGTACAGTGGGTGGAGCCCCGATGGATAAACGCCCTGTCGTCCTACAAAATCGACCCACCACACAGCCATACCACGTGTAGATGTGTAGTCCAAATAATCGCTCCCATCTTGCGATGGAGAAGCGGGCCCGTCCTGCTGAGGAGTAATCAGCGAGACGCCCACAACCCAAGATTATTCGCCGCTGCAGCCACCTGTGCTCCGAGCCGGAACATTTGTACCCTCAGCCCATCCTGCTGCCTGCGGGAGCGGATGGGCTGCCAGGCTCTCATCAAGGGGGGGCACGCCGTGCGGCCCTGCACCCTGAGGATACCCACCATGCCAGCCACCGGAGCCTTCGTCCTCAGTGGCTGCCGCCACCGGAGCCTTCGTCCTCAGTGGCTGCCGCCACGACGCCTCCACACACTGCCAGATATCTGGCAGCGAGGGCGAAACGATGGCTGGCTGCGCCGGGCGGACCGGGCCGTAGAGCCCCCGGTGGAGGCGGCTCACCGGCTTCGGCGGCAGTGGTGGGGGGAGCGGTAGCCCTACACGCTCCGCCGCCATGGTCATCACCAGGGGGACATCCTGGCGGACAGACCTGGGCGGTGGACTTCCATGGGCCCCGGACACAGAAGTGCCCGACAACGAGAAGTCCTCGCCATCGTCCTCGCCATCTTCCTCCCCGGCAAACGGCGGCGCCTCGCACTCCATGGAGGTGAGATGCTGTCAGGTGTCGTCTCGCTCGCTGAAGCGAAAAGGGTGACAGGCAGGAGGCGCCTTATATACTGTGAGCCTGAGTGCGTTCAGGTAGGCTCGCCCTGATTGGCCGGCTACGTTTATACAACTTCAGTGTGTGAACGCTCGCGTATCATTGATGAGAGTAGTACCCATAGAGTCCAGTAGAGGGCGGAGCCTGTGTGAGATAGAACATGGAGCGCATTGAGAACACGGAGAACGTGAAGATGGAGAACACGGAGAACAGGGAGAACAGAGAGAACACGGAGAACACGGAGAACAGGGAGAACACGGAGAACAGGGAGAACACGGAGAACAGGGAGAACAGAGAGAACACGGAGAACACGGAGAACAGGGAGAACACGGAGAACAGGGAGAACACGGAGAACACGGAGAACAGGGAGAACACGGAGAACGTGAAGATGGAGCACATGAAGGTAGAGATCAGGCGTTAAAATACTTTTCAGATTTCTAAAGCGCTTTTCTTTGAGCTCAAAGACGCTCTACATAAACTGATGAGGGTCTCAGCTGTACCTCATGTTTCTTCCTCTCTTCCTCCACGTGACTCACCCTCCTGGGGGGGGCTGCAGGGGGAGGGGCCTAAGCAACACATAACAGGGGGGGGATCAGGGTCTGCACACACACTATGATGGCAACACACACACACACACGGCCTCTGACGTATGAGCTCCATATCGAACAGTTTTTCGAGAGACCCAGAAGGACGGTGAACTCACAGGTCTGAGTCGCACGGCTGGCTTCCTGTCTGCAGGTCTCTTGGCGGCGTCCTTCCTCACGGTTAAAGGCACTCCGTATTTACAGGCTGGTTTCGTGATCCTCTGAGCGGGGGGGATGGAGCCGGGGGTCGGACGCTTGGCTGGAAACACAAGGAACATATTTCAAGTCAAATCAAAGTCAACTTTATTGTCAATCTTTCAGTTTGTGTGGACAGACGGAGAGATCGAAATACCAGTTCCCACAATCCCGAATACGGAAATATGTATATCCTATACACACACAACTATACATGTGCACACATTAAGACACAAATAAAAGCACAACAATCAATATATACAAAATAACAGTCACTTCAAAAACTGTGCAGACGGTCCAGAGCAGCGTAAAAGTGACTGGAGCTGCTTTTCAAGCTCCAGCTCAGTATTAAAGGTCACCTATTGTGCAACACGTGTCCCGTCTGACAGAGAGACTCTGAAACAGGAACAAAGAACTCTCTTTGTCCTGATCCAACTTTATAAAAACCTGCGTGTTTGTTTACATAAGGATGTGACCAGCATTTGAGCCCGACGCGCTGTGAGGGGCGGGGCTCACACACAGCCAGGCGCTCTGTGAGGGGCGGGGCTCACACACAGCCAGGCGCTCTGTGAGGGGCGGGGCTCACACACAGTCAGGCGCTCTGTGAGGGGCGGGGCTCACACACAGCCAGGCGCTCTGTGAGGGGCGGGGCTCACACACAGCCAGGCGCTCTGTGAGGGGCGGGGCTCACACACAGCCAGGCGCTCTGTGAGGGGCGGGGCTCACACACAGCCAGGCGCTCTGTGAGGGGCGGGGCTCACACACAGCCAGGCGCTCTGTGAGGGGCGGGGCTCACACACAGCCAGGCGCTCTGTGAGGGGCGGGGCTCACACACAGTCAGGCGCTCTGTGAGGGGCGGGGCTCACACACAGCCAGGCGCGCTGTGAGGGGCGGGGCTCACACACAGTCAGGCGCTCTGTGAGGGGCGGGGCTCACACACAGCCAGGCGCTCTGTGAGGGGCGGGGCTCACACACAGCCAGGCGCTCTGTGAGGGGCGGGGCTCACACACAGTCAGGCGCTCTGTGAGGGGCGGGGCTCACACACAGCCAGGCGCTCTGTGAGGGGCGGGGCTCACACACAGCCAGGCGCTCTGTGAGGGGCGGGGCTCACACACAGCCAGGCGCGCTGTGAGGGGCGGGGCTCACACACAGCCACCAGGACACTCCGCGTGCAGCAGCCAAATGAATAATATAGGGACAAGCAGGAGACAACGTGTGACTTACTCGAGGGGAATTTGAAGTTAAATGGAAGTGGTTGCAAAACCTGACTACACATCTCCGGTGTGGGAGTATTTTAGATTCAAGCCAAATCAACGAGGCGAACCTATGGACTTGAATGAGCCGGGCGGTATGTAGCATTTGTTTAAAAAAGTTAGCAAGAAAAGCTAGCAATACGACCACCCGCTTGGACTACTGCAATGCTGTCCTGTTCGGGGTTTCCAACAAAACCCTGGACAGGCTCCAGTATGTCCAAAACTGTGCTGCTAGGGTCCTCACACACACAAAGCCGTGGCAACACATCACTCCCACCCTCATCCACCTCCACTGGCTGCCAGTCAAGTCCCGCATCACCTACAAGTCCTCCTCCTGACCTACAAGGCCCTCCATGCCCTTGCCCCCCAGTACCTATCGGACATCCTTCACCCGCATGCCCCACCCCGGAACCTGCGGTCCTCAGACTCCGGCCTGCTTACCACCCCCCGCACCAAACTGAGAACCTTCGGGGACAGAGCCTTCAGCGTGGCAGCCCCCCCCCCTCTGGAACGCTCTCCCTGCGGAGATTCGCAACATCCCCACACTGGACGACTTCAAAGGACCCTCAAGTCCCGTCTGTCTGCCAAGGCTTTCGGCCCCTAATCGATCTGTTGTTCTGTCTGTCTGACCTTTGTTTTGTGTGTGCTCGCCCTATTCCTGTAAAGCGACCTTGGGTCCCTTGAAAGGCGCTATAGAAATATCAGTTATTATTATTATTATTATTATTAAAGTGCACCTGAAACACAACCACCCCGTTCCGTTTCCCAGCTGGGAGCAAACACGGCAGCGGGAGATGGAGAGCCCCCACCTCCCCGACAGTTTGCAATCAAAGATGCATTTGCCCGACAATGCAAACACAAACACGATGGCACACGATGGCTGTCGGACTGTACACTTGAGGTTTTTTTGCTTGTGAGAAAATGTGTGCTCATATTTATTTATAAATATTATATATTTTTTTACTAATGCAATTGCGTGTTTTGGCCACAAGAGAGCGCTGTTTTCCAGCCCGAGTCTATTTAATGTATCGTTTTGGTTGGGTGTGATTTATTTAATTAATTTTTTAGAATTTTATTTATTTGTTATATATAATTTATATATTTACAGGAGTGGGTGGGTAATCGTGCTGTTCCCCCTCCCAAAGTCAAACCAGGAGAAACTCAAAGTCTGTAAATATGTTAACGATATTGATCGGAGCTGCTTCAGAGTAAAAGATGCTTTTATTGTGCTCTTAAGATTTAATGAAATGCAAAGAGAGGAACTTGCTTCGCAGTCACGATGTGGATACTACCCCCCCCCCCCCCCATGTGTCCTACCTGCGGGTCCCGGCACCACGCCCACTCTAGGCTGCTTGTGAAGAACATTATGGCGAAATTCCTGAGCGATGATCTGAAATCAGAGGAGAGAGAGAACATGATTTAAACCAGCTTCATGTAAATCCAGTCTAAGTGACTGGTGTGTGTGTGTGTGTGTGTGTGTGTGTGTGTGTGTGTGTGTGTGTGTGTGTGTGTGTGTGCGCGTGTGTGTCTCTCTGTCCGTGTGTGTGTGTGTGTGTGTCTCTCTGTCCGTGTGTGTGTGTGTCTCTCTGTCCGTGTGTGTGTGTGTGTGTCTCTCTGTCCGTGTGTGTGTGTGTGTGTCTCTCTGTCCGTGTGTGTGTGTGTACCTGCGGAGAGAGGAAGCTCTGGATCCTGTAGCAGAGGAAGGGCTTCTCCAGCACGCTGCTGACGGAGGGCCTCTCTCTCGGGCTGCGTCTGAACAGCAGGCCCAGCAGAGAGCGCAGGTCCTGGGAGTAGTGCAGGGAGACGGGGGGGTAGGAGCCCCGGATGATCTTCAGAACCAGGTTCTTCATGTTGCCGGCCTCAAACTGAGCGGAGGAACACACGGTGGTGACATGGGGAAATACTGAGGGCCATCATGCACAGTAAAGGAATACGGTAGGGGTTATTCAGGGAGGGGGGGGGGGCATGAGAAGTGATGTTAAAGCAAATCAGTTTGTGTGGCCTTGGATTTAAGGACGTGTTCTGCCTTTCTATGTTTTATATTACAGCGACCTTTGGGTTCTAACAAAACACATTTAACGGCCGTTTTCACAGTTTTCTTACATTTTATAAACCAACGAATAATCTGGATGGAGAATGCACATTTTCAAAAGGTCCCCTGATCGGCAGAATCCACTTCGTCTTTTCTACATGAACATGTGTCCCCAATATCATATATCACCTCCTTATTTATTTTCTATGCAACATATGTGTTGCCACCGTAAATATCAGTGACTACATGGGGGGGGGGTAATTCCCCTGGAAGTCTGATAAAAACAGGGCTAATAATTTCCCGTGTGAAACGGAGCAACCGCAGGGCTGATGTTTTTATAATTAACGAGCCCCGAGGTTAACCCTGGGTAAACAAGGCGTGTTTGCAACGGGATCAATAATCCCAGGGCTGAGGACAGACGGTGTAAAGAACCAGACTCAGCGAAACAACATGAACGCTGCATAGAACACACACACAGTACTTACTGCATGCTTAAGGGTGCACATTTCATACAGGACACACCCAAGGGCCCACACATCACTGCAGAGGGAGGGCGGGAAGACAAGGATCAGTTCAGGGAAGTTTCACATCAATCACAAACAGTCACTTTGTATATGCAATCCAAATATGTACACATCAGGGTTTCCGCTAGGATTTTTTCTCGCCGGTCAAATGTCCGGGCAGAATTTATTTTACCGGACTAATGTGAAACTTAC
Source organism: Pseudochaenichthys georgianus (assembly GCF_902827115.2). NCBI lineage: Eukaryota > Metazoa > Chordata > Actinopteri > Perciformes > Channichthyidae > Pseudochaenichthys > Pseudochaenichthys georgianus. Next base: position 9,651 of record NW_027262843.1, on the reverse strand, counting down.
CGTGTGTCATATTTCAATAATAATAATAATAGTTGTGTAGCAGAGTTTCCGTCAGCAGGTAATCACCGGACTCTGAGCAGATATGCTTCAGTTTAAAACTCAGTTCACGGCTCATTTTTATATTGCTTCAGTTTATAATCCTAACAGATCGAAAAATTCAGATTCATTTTTCAATAAATGATTCCACAAACAACAAACAACATAATTATTACATTCAAACAAACTACTTGCAGTAGATAACGTACATTATTCAGAAGTTTACATCAACTTTGAATAACAACACGGGAGAAACGGATCCTCTCTTTTCCTCTCTCCCTCCCTCTCTCCCTCTCCCCCCCTCTCCCTCTCTCTCCTGACAGCCCGTCAGTTTCTCATGCAGCTCCTGCAGCTCGCTAAACAGAGGGCGGGGCTTCAGGTGATCATGCAGAGCTGCGTGTCTCGGTCAGACTCAGCAGCTGATCTGATCTCTCTCTCGCTCCGGTTACACTTCACTCGCGTTCATGTCCATATGGATCAGACCCAGCTCTCCTGATCGGCCTTTATAGAGAGCACCGATCAAACTATTAAGAGTGAATATCGGCCGATAATGACCGGCGGCCGATCGATCGGAGCCTCCCTAATTATTACCAGACATTTTGACCGGCAGGTTTTGAATTTACCGGTTTTTAATAAATGTTACCAGCTAAAAACCGGTAATTACCGGCTAACGGAAACCCTGGTATACATGTCCATTCAAATGACGGTGAAATCTGTTTCAAAAGTTACTTTATCACTTTATTTTTGTATTATTATTTTTAGTGTATTTTAATCTTTATTTTTTTCAGTGTATTTTAAATCATTTTTTTTTTCAGTGTATTCTATCTTTATATTATATTTTAATCTTAATTTTTTCCAGTGTATTTTATCTTTATTTTTTAGTGTACTTTAATCTTTATTTTTTTCAGTGTATTTATCTTAATTATATATTATTTATTTTTCAGTGTATTTTAATCTTTATTTTTGTATTATAATTTTTTTTAATCTTTATTTTTTTCAGTGTATTTTAATGTTTATTTTATCTTTATTTTGTATTATTTATTTTTTTAGTGTATTTTAATCTTTATTTTTTTTAGTGTATTTTAATCTTTATTTTTTTCAGTGTATTCTATCTATATTTTTGTATTATTATTATTTTTAGTGTATTCCATCCATCCATCCATCTTCTCCCGCTTATCCGTGGTCGGGTCTCGGGGGTAGCAGTTCCAGCAGAGAGCCCCAAACTTCCTTTCCCCTGGCGACATCGACCAGCTCTGACTGGGGGGTCCCAAGGCGCTCCCAGGTCAGCGAAGAGATATGATCCCTCCACCTGGTCCTAAGTCTACCCCTTGGTCTCTTCCCAGCTGGACGTGCCTGGAACACCTCCCTAGGGAGGCGCCCAGGTGGCATCCTAACTAGGTGCCCGAACCACCTCAACTGGCTTCTTTCGACGCGATTTTTAGTGTATTTTAATCTTGAATTATTTTTTTTGTGTATTTTATCTTTATTTTTTACCTCGTATGAATCCTGTTTTTCCCTCTGACCTGTTGCTGATGTAAACGCCTGAATTTCCCAACGGGGATAAATAAACTTCCATCTCATCTTCTCTAATATCACTAAATGGAGAAAGTGGATTTCCTGCGCAGCAAACTGGGACACTGTGATGCGTAACTCAACCACCGTGAAGCAGAGTGGATTACCTGCACGATTAAAGACAGGAAATCAATACCGGCTTCCTGCCGCACCTTCACTCCAGACAGAGGAGACAGGATCTCTCTAAAGAGGCCTCTACTGATCCTCCTGTTCGACTGGTATTAAATATTAATTAACGACACACGCGATAACACACACACACACTCACACACTCCACACGCTCCACACGCTCTACCTCTTGTTGTTGTACGGCTTGTTCTCACAGATCTCAGGGGACAGGTAATACGGCGTGCCGATACACGTTCTGGCCAGCTCTACAGTGCTGGAGACAAGAAGAGAGTCATGGTTTATTACTCACACATATCGGCTTTGTAAAGATCCGCAACATGAACTCAGAGTATGTGATTCCCGGGAGGCCATCTGGTCCTCTCATGAAAGAAAAAAGCACTTTGAGTTAATTTAGGCCGTAACGAACTCACCAGCTCTCAATAGAGCGGCGCAGGGAGGACGTGTTCAAGGCAAGGCAAGGCAAGGCAAGTTTATTTATAGAGCACTTTTCAACGCAAGGCCATTCAAAGTGCTTTACAAAAAAAATGAAAGACATTAAGCATTAAAAAATAAAAGCTAATAAAATAAACATTAAGGAAAAATACATGGATAAAAGTTACAGTGCAGTTTAAGATATGAATAGTTCAATTAAAAGCAGCGGCAAAAAGAAAAGTCTTCCTGCTGGATTTAAAAGTAGTCAGAGCTGCAGCGGACCTGCAGGTTTCTGGGAGCTTGTTCCAGATGTTTGGAGCATAATAACTGAACGCTGCTTCTCCATGTTTAGTTCTGTCTCTGGGGACAGGAAGCTGACCAGTCCCTGAAGACCTGAGAGATCTGACTCTGGGGACAGGAAGCTGACCAGTCCCTGAAGACCTGAGAGATCTGTCTCTGGGGACAGGAAGCTGACCAGTCCCTGAAGACCTGAGAGATCTGTCTCTGGGGACAGGAAGCTGACCAGTCCCTGAAGACCTGAGAGATCTGTCTCTGGGGACAGGAAGCTGACCAGTCCCTGAAGACCTGAGAGATCTGGATGGTTCATAGTTTAGCAGGAGGTCAGAATGTATTTTGGGCCTAAACCATTCAGTGCTTTATAAACCAGCAGCAGTATTTAGAAACCTATTCTTTGACACACAGGAAGCCAGTGTGAAGACTTCAGAGCAGGAGTGATGTGATCCACTTCCTTAGTGTCAGTGAGGACTCGAGCAGCGGCGTTCTGGATCAGCTGCAGCTTCCTAATGGATGTTTTAGTGAGACCTGTGAAGACACCTTTGCAGTAGTCCAGTCTACTGAAGATAAAGGCATGGACACGTGTCTCCAGATCCTGCTGACATTAGTCTTTAACCCTAGATATGTTCTTTAGGTGATAGCAGGCTGATTTAGTAACTGTTTTAATGTGACTGTTGAAACTCAGGTCAGAGTCCATGACTACACCTAGATCTCTGTCTATCTGTTGGTTTGAACATTGCACACTGAAGCTCAGCGCTAACTTTTATACGTTCTGCCTTGGCTCCAAAAACCATTACCTCAGTGTTATCTTTGTTTAATTGGAGAAAGTTCTGACACATCCAGTCATTGATTTGTTCAATGCACTTACTCAGTGTTTGGATTGGAGCATAGTCTCCTGGTGAAATTGTTACGTAAATGTGTGTGTTATCCGCTTAGCTATGGTAACTTATTTTGTTGTTCTTCATTATCTGAGCCAGTGGTAGCATGTAGACGTTAAAGAGAAGAGGCCCCAAGATGGAGCCTTGAGGAACCCCACATGTCATATTTGTCAACTCAGATGTGTATGTACCGATAGAGACAAAGTTGTTTCTGTCCTTTAAGTAGGATTCAAACCAATTTAGAACTGTTTCCGAAAGTCCCACCCAGTTTTCCAGTCGGTCTAGTAATATGCTGTGGTCAACAGCGTCAAACGCAGCACCGAGATCTAATAATACTAACACTGAAGTTCTGCCACTGTCTGTGTTTAAGTGGATGTCGTTAAAGACCTTTACAAGAGCAGTCTCAGTGCTGTGGTTTGGACGAAAGCCTGACTGGAACACATCGAAACAGTTATTTAAATGCAAGAAATTACTCAACTGTTGAAAAACTACTTTTTCAATGATCTTACCTAGAAATGGAAGGTTTGATATGGCCTGTAATTGGTCATTTCTGAAGCATCTAGATTATTCTTTTTTAAGAGCGGTTTAATGACTGCAGTTTTCAGGGCCTGTGGAAAAACACCTGAGTGAAGAGACTTGTTTGCTATATGAAGTAGATCTGAGGCCATGCAACGAAAAACAAATCCTGTTGGAATAATATCACCCTGAAGGAAGCTGCTGTTCCCTCGACTAAACGCAACGGGATTTCTTCATAGGATTTTGGAATATTGTAAAAAAGAAAGTCTGTGGAAAACGGTTTGATAAATTTTTTGTTCAGCCGGATCATCTCCACACGTCTACTTTTATAATGTTCTAATCATAACTCTAACGTCCAGAAGCTACATGCTAACGTGATGCTATAAAGGAGCTACAGCGAGTCCAGCCGCACGACTTCAACGTCACGCCGACTTCAGATCCAGATTCAAACACAGACTCGAGATGGAACGAGTTGAAGCGTTTGTCTGAACACTTTGCAGGAGGCAGGGACTGGCTCTCAAGCAGAACAGAAACTACCTCAGAGGAGTGTTCACGTGTTCGGCGTAATGACGTACGACGGCCTCCACGACTTCCGTAGTCCTGTTCAGCCACTCGGTAACAACCATCGTTTCTCAGACCCGTCTCTTTGTCTCAACCTCAGACCTTAGTTCATTGAGTTTCCAGAACCCTACGGAGAGATCCCATTGGCTCAGAGACCAGGGAACAGGAAGTGGAGACATGCTTGAAGTGAATATATCGGCACGTTCCTCGTTGTCCTGAGATTGAATCGTTATGGTTCTTGCACTTACCGTAAGTCTCTATGGATAAAGCGATATGTGATTTCACAAACCTGTTGAGCACCCGTGCGATCCCAAAGTCTCCGAGCTGCACGGTCCCGTCTTTGGTCAGGAATATGTTCTGAGTGGACATAATGAAAGATAAATAAAGTATGACAGAACCAACGTTAACTCGGGGGGGGGGGGGGGGGGGTCCGGGAGTGGTACCTGGGATTTGATGTCCCTGTGGAGGATCTTCCGGTCGTGCACGTGTTTCAGAGCCAGGCAGATCTGCACGAACCAGTCCAGGACCTACCAGAGAGGGACAGTTACACGTTAAGGGGACCTACTGTTAAGAATCCTCTTCCTCATGTCTCTTCTTCATCAACATGTGTCCCCTCTTCTTCATCAACATGTGTTCCCTCTTCTTCATCAACATGTGTCCCCTCTTCTTCATGTCTCTTCTTCATCAACATGTGTCCCCTCTTCTCCATGTCTCTTCTACATCAGCAAGTGTCCCCTCTTCTTCATCAACATGTGTCCCCTCTTCTTCATGTCTCTTCTTCATCAACATGTGTCCCCTCTTCTTCATGTCTCTTCTACATCAACATGTGTCCCCTCTTCTTCATCAACATGTGTCCCCTCTTCTTCATGTCTATTCTACATCAACATGTGTCCCCTCTTCTCCATGTCTCCTCTTCTTCATGTCTCTTCAACATGTGTCCCCTCTTCTCCATGTCTCTTCTTCATCAACACGTGTCCCCTCTTCTTCATGTCTATTCTACATCAACATGTGTCCCCTATTCTTCATGTCTCTTCTACATCAACATGTGTCCCCTCTTCTCCATGTCTCCTCTTCTTCATGTCTCTTCAACATGTGTCCCCTCTTCTCCATGTCTCTTCTTCATCAACATGTGTCCCCTCTTCTTAATGTCTCTTCTACATCAACATGTGTCCCCTACATCAACATGTGTCCCCTCTTCTCCATGTCTCTCTTACATCAACATGTGTCCCCTCTTCTTCATGTCTCTTCTACATCAACATGTGTCCCCTCTTCTCCATGTCTCTCCTACATCAACATGTGTCCCCTCTTCTCCATGTCTCTCCTACATCAACATGTGTCCCCTCTTCTTCATGTCTCTTCTACATCAACATGTGTCCCCTCTTCTTCATGTCTCTTCTTCATCAACATGTGTCCCCTCTTCTTCATGTCTCTTCTACATCAACATGTGTCCCCTCTTCTTCATGTCTCTTCTACATCAACATGTGTCCCCTCTTCTTCATGTCTCTTCTACATCAACATGTGTCCCCCTTCCTCATGTCTCCTCTACATCAACATGTGTCCCCTCTTCTTTATGTCTCCTCTACATCAACATGTGTCCCCTCTTCTTCATGTCTCTTCTACATCAACATGTGTCCCCCTTCCTCATGTCTCCTCTACATCAACATGTGTCCCCTCTTCTTTATGTCTCCTCTACATCAACATGTGTCCCCTCTTCTCCCCGTCTCTTCTACATCAACATGTGTCCCCTCTTCTCCCCGTCTCTTCTACATCAACATGTGTCCCCTCTTCTCCCCGTCTCTTCTACATCAACATGTGTCCCCTCTTCTCCCCGTCTCTTCTTCATCAACATGTGTCCCCTCTTCTTCGTGTCTCTTCTACATCAACATGTGTCCCCTCTTCTCCCCGTCTCTTCTACATCAACATGTGTCCCCTCTTCTCCCCGTCTCTTCTACATCAACATGTGTCCCCTCTTCTTCATGTCTCCTCTTCATCGATATGTGTCCCCTCTTCTCCATGTCTCTCCTACATCAACATGTGTCCCCTCTTCTTCATGTCTCTTCTACATCAACATGTGTCCCCTCTTCTCCATGTCTCTCCTACATCAACATGTGTCCCCTCTTCTTCATGTCTCTTCTTCATCAACATGTGTCCCCTCTTCTTCATGTCTCTTCTACATCAACATGTGTCCCCTCTTCTTCATCAACATGTGTCCCCTCTTCTTCATGTCTATTCTACATCAACATGTGTCCCCTCTTCTCCATGTCTCCTCTTCTTCATGTCTCTTCAACATGTGTCCCCTCTTCTCCATGTCTCTTCTTCATCAACACGTGTCCCCTCTTCTTCATGTCTATTCTACATCAACATGTGTCCCCTATTCTTCATGTCTCTTCTACATCAACATGTGTCCCCTCTTCTCCATGTCTCCTCTTCTTCATGTCTCTTCAACATGTGTCCCCTCTTCTCCATGTCTCTTCTTCATCAACATGTGTCCCCTCTTCTTAATGTCTCTTCTACATCAACATGTGTCCCCTACATCAACATGTGTCCCCTCTTCTCCATGTCTCTCTTACATCAACATGTGTCCCCTCTTCTTCATGTCTCTTCTACATCAACATGTGTCCCCTCTTCTCCATGTCTCTCCTACATCAACATGTGTCCCCTATTCTTCATGTCTCTTCTACATCAACATGTGTCCCCTCTTCTCCATGTCTCCTCTTCTTCATGTCTCTTCAACATGTGTCCCCTCTTCTCCATGTCTCTTCTTCATCAACATGTGTCCCCTCTTCTTAATGTCTCTTCTACATCAACATGTGTCCCCTACATCAACATGTGTCCCCCTCTTCTCCATGTCTCTCTTACATCAACATGTGTCCCCTCTTCTTCATGTCTCTTCTACATCAACATGTGTCCCCTCTTCTCCATGTCTCTCCTACATCAACATGTGTCCCCTCTTCTCCATGTCTCTTCTTCATCAACATGTGTCCCCTCTTCTTCATGTCTCTTCTACATCAACATGTGTCCCCTCTTCTTCATGTCTCTTCTACATCAACATGTGTCCCCTCTTCTTCATGTCTCTTCTACATCAACATGTGTCCCCCTTCCTCATGTCTCCTCTACATCAACATGTGTCCCCTCTTCTTTATGTCTCCTCTACATCAACATGTGTCCCCTCTTCTTCATGTCTCTTCTACATCAACATGTGTCCCCCTTCCTCATGTCTCCTCTACATCAACATGTGTCCCCTCTTCTTTATGTCTCCTCTACATCAACATGTGTCCCCTCTTCTCCCCGTCTCTTCTACATCAACATGTGTCCCCTCTTCTCCCCGTCTCTTCTACATCAACATGTGTCCCCTCTTCTCCCCGTCTCTTCTACATCAACATGTGTCCCCTCTTCTCCCCGTCTCTTCTTCATCAACATGTGTCCCCTCTTCTTCGTGTCTCTTCTACATCAACATGTGTCCCCTCTTCTCCCCGTCTCTTCTACATCAACATGTGTCCCCTCTTCTCCCCGTCTCTTCTACATCAACATGTGTCCCCTCTTCTTCATGTCTCCTCTTCATCGATATGTGTCCCCTCTTCTCCATGTCTCTCCTACATCAACATGTGTCCCCTCTTCTTCATGTCTCTTCTACATCAACATGTGTCCCCTCTTCTCCATGTCTCTCCTACATCAACATGTGTCCCCTCTTCTCCATGTCTCTCCTACATCAACATGTGTCCCCTCTTCTTCATGTCTCTTCTACATCAACATGTGTCCCCTCTTCTTCATGTCTCTTCTTCATCAACATGTGTCCCCTCTTCTTCATGTCTCTTCTACATCAACATGTGTCCCCTCTTCTTCATGTCTCTTCTACATCAACATGTGTCCCCTCTTCTTCATGTCTCTTCTACATCAACATGTGTCCCCCTTCCTCATGTCTCCTCTACATCAACATGTGTCCCCTCTTCTTTATGTCTCCTCTACATCAACATGTGTCCCCTCTTCTTCATGTCTCTTCTACATCAACATGTGTCCCCCTTCCTCATGTCTCCTCTACATCAACATGTGTCCCCTCTTCTTTATGTCTCCTCTACATCAACATGTGTCCCCTCTTCTCCCCGTCTCTTCTACATCAACATGTGTCCCCTCTTCTCCCCGTCTCTTCTACATCAACATGTGTCCCCTCTTCTCCCCGTCTCTTCTACATCAACATGTGTCCCCTCTTCTCCCCGTCTCTTCTACATCAACATGTGTCCCCTCTTCTCCCCGTCTCTTCTACATCAACATGTGTCCCCTCTTCTCCCCGTCTCTTCTTCATCAACATGTGTCCCCTCTTCTTCATGTCTCCTCTACATCAACATGGGGCCTCTCATATGACCTGCCCACTTGCTAGCCCGTTCCATTCTTCGTTCTCCGAATGCCAGGAAGGATTCTTGCCTAGCTTCTGAAGGACCTGACTCTGAAGACAAGGAAGCGTCCTCGACATTGAGAAACACCCACCGTCTGTTACTTCAGATGACAACAAGGAGCCCCTCCCCACGCCCCTCTGAGAGACATCTGCTTACAAAGAACTCAATGGAGCTCTAGAGGACATTCTAGTTCTTCAGTGTGTGTGTGTGTGTGTGTGTGTGTGTGTGTGTGTGTGTGTGTGTGTGTGTGTGTGTGTGTGTGTGTGTGTGTGTGTGTGTGTGTGTGTGTGTGTGTGTGTGTGTGTGTGGCACAGTTGTAAACAGCAGCCCCGTCTGTGCACACGGCGACCGACTGTCGTCCAGCGATCTAAACTCCTTCTGGAAAAAGCTTCACAAGTTCGTCGGTACTCTACGGCGCTTCGTGACGTTCCGCATGTCAGATGTTTGATACCGGTTATGTGCACCCCTGATTACGATGATTTGATAGGTATGGATCAGCACCAGGACATCGATTGAGTCCGCAGGGGGTCTTACCTTCTCCTCTGAGAACAGAACTCCTTTCTGAGAGTTGATCTTCTTGAAGAGGTCCCCCCCCGCGCAGTAGTCCATCACGATGTACAGGCAGCCGCCCTCTGGAGAGCAGAAGACACATCGGAGCAAAACCTTTAGGTTCACAACGAACGCACATGTGACGAGCGGCCCGTCCACACACAGGCCAGGGTTTCCGTTAGCCGGTAATTACCGGTTTTTAGCTGGTAAAATGTATAAAAAACCGTTAAATTCAAAACCTGCCGGTCAAAATGTCTGGTAATAATTAGGGAGGCTCCGATCGATCGGCCGCCGGTCATTATCGGCCGATATTC
>NW_027262842.1:0-22168 GCF_902827115.2 Pseudochaenichthys georgianus | reverse complement strand
ATCATCCTGCTGACAACTAGACGCACTGTTAGCTATGCTATGAGGCCAACGTTGTCTTTGTTTGTTAGCATCACAACAAACAGGTTATAAATGCTAATGTAACGGAGAGCCTTTTCTGAACAATACATTGTTTTTCTTTTTGACCTCATGAAGAGTTTGTGTAGTCGACACTATTTTAAACTTTTGTACTTCAATTCAAATTCAATTCAAAACCTTTATTTATCCAGATAAAATCCCATTGAGATCAATGGTCTCTTTTTCAGGAGACCTGCAGCAGTAGGTTCCACGAGAAGACATGAAAACATAAACAACAGAACAACAAAAGGACATCATACAGCAAAATGTACAGGGATTACAATTTACATATCTAACCACATGTACAGGAACCCACAGCATCTGAGTGAGTAGCATCCAACCGAGCTTTAAAAACATGTAGTGGTACCAGCTTGGTAATGTTCCATTCCTTTTGCAGACTGCTCCAAGTTAGTGGAGCTGCACGTCTAAAAGCTTTCTTCCCTAAGACAGTCCTAGCACTTGGCACATTTAATAAAACCACATCATGACATCTCAGGCAATAAGTACTTTCAATTCGCAGAGAGATCAGGGAGCAGATATAAGAAGGTAGTTTATCCAACATGGCTTTGTAAATGAAAAAGTACCAGTGACTGAGCTCCGTACAGTAAGTGATGGCAAAACCACCTTGGCGTACAGGGTGCAGTGATGAGTCAGTGCTTTACAGTTAGTCACAAATCTCAGAGCGCTGTGATACGCAGCATCTAACTGGACCAGGCAATGGGCAGGTGCATTCATATAGACCAGATCCCCAGAGTCCAGCACAGGTCAAAGGTCACAGAGCCTTTTCCTGGCCTCCAGCGAGAAACAGGACTTGTTCCTGGAGAAGAAACCTAGCCTCACCCTCAGCTCTTTAAGCAGGTTAGAGACCTGAAGTTTAAAAGAGAGACAATCATCAAGCCAGATACCAAGGTGTTTGTAACAGGAACCACTTTGAGTTGTATTCCTTGCGTAGTTACAATATCTACAGCAGGCTCTGGGTCTGCTCAGCTTTAGAAAGAGCGTGACCTTGGTTTGATCCACACTAGAAGCAGCGTTAGTTCAGAGCGCTGAGTCTAAGTCGTGTTAGAAACAGCCTGTGATGCAGCACCAGCTCCTGACTGAGGGACCTCTCAGAACATCACGGGATCATCCGCATAATGTGAAGTAGCTCCATCCACATGTTCCCCTGAGCTGTTGATGCAGATGGAGAATAAAAGTGGACCTGAAACAGAGCCTTGAGGAACACCATTAGTGATGTGTACCCACTCAGAAGACAGCCCATCAGAGTGAACACATGGGCCTTTCAGAGAGGCAGTTCTCAGACCACCCACTGCACGGCTGGACCTGCCGACACTGAGCAGCCTCTGCTTCAGGATGAGATGATCCACGTGTCAAACGCTTTGGACAGGTCAACAAACAGAGCTGCTCAACTCTGCTTAGTATCTAGATACTCTCCACATCGTTCACACGTTCATCGTGGCAGTGATGGTGCTGCGCTGCTCTCTGAAGCCTGACTGATGTTCAGACAGGAAGTCATGGTTACATAGAAACACCTTCTCCTGTTCGCTCACTAGGCGTTCAAGAGCCTGAGCCAGAACTGACCACTTAGAGACGGCCTATAGTTATTCAATAAGGTGGCCTCCCCTCCTTTCAGCGAAGGAAGGACATACGCTGACTTCCACACTTTAGAGATGGTGTTAGAGCTGAGGGAGAGGTTAGAGAGAGAAGTGAGAGGTGGAGCGATAACATCTGCTCGATCTTTAAAAAGAAAGGCTCTACGTTGTCCGGGCCGGCCGGCTTCCTAGGATTTGACTTGGATAAAGCTTCACGAACAACATCAACAGTAAAAGGGGTCAAACTGAAAGGGTTTTCCAGACCACGTTGTTCAGAGTCACGGACTGGGGTGTTCACAGAAGCAGAGTTAGTGACAGAATCAAGCAGAGAGCCACAGGACACACAGTGCTCATTAAAGCAGCTGAGCATAGAGCCCTGTCCGACAGAGAGCAGGTGCTGTGGTGAGGCACGGAGGAGCTCATTACGGATATCACCGGTTGATATCGATTTTATGGCTTTCCAACATTTCCTAGGATTATTCAGGTTCTTTGTGGTAACCGACAGATAGTACTTCGACTTTGCACTTTTGACATTTGAAGTGAAGCTATTCCTGATCTGCCTGAACGCAGCCACTCTACCTCTGAGCCTGATCCCCTAGCCTTTGCCCAGGCCTTGTTTCTCTCATGAAGGACACTGGACAGTTCAGCAGAAAACCAAGGATTGTCTCGTCCCTTCACTCTGAATGTATGCAGGGTGCATGTCTATCAATGATCTCCATAAAACCAAGATGCTAATAAGACCATGCGGTTTCCACATTAGCACACAGATCCATTTCCCCCAATCAAACCCAAACAGATCATGAACTAAACCCTGCTCCACAAAGTGTTTTGTATCTCTCTTGATGATAATACAAGGTTTAACCTTACTTGACTCACGGAATGAATAGAATTACCTGTTAGTTAGACTATGTCTCTCTCATCCTAACATTTCCTTTTCCTTAAAGTAACTACAGAAACCTGAAAACCTTTTCCAGTCGGACGGATTGTGTTTGTAGCTTTTTGTAGCTCAATGCTAGGAGACGGCTTTGTTTCCACATTGACCTGCTTCCCCCCTGACCTGAGGATCCTTCCTGTCTGCAGGGTGAACGACAGCATCGTGTTCGTGAATGACGTGGACGTGCGCGAGGTGACGCACTCCCTGGCCGTGGAGGCCCTGAAGGAGGCGGGGCCAGTGGTGCGGCTGTACGTCCTGCGGCGGCGCCCGGCCAGTGAACGCATCACGCAGATAAAACTGATGAAGGGCCCCAAAGGTAGGCAGGAAGTGACCTTTGACCTGCACAGGTGGGAAGAAGTGGAGTACAAATACTTAGTTACTGTACTTAAGTACATGTTTCTGGTATCAGTACTTTACTCCACTACTTATTTTTCTGACAACTTTTTACTTTGACTTCTTACATGTTGAACCCAAATACCTGTACTTTCTACTTCTCACATGTTGAACTCAAATACCTGTACTTTCTACTTCTTACATGTTGAACTCAAATACCTGTACTTTCTACTTCTTACATGTTGAACTCAAATACCTGTACTTTCTACTTCTTACATGTTGAACACAAATACCTGTACTTTCTACTTCTTATATGTTGAACACAAATACCTGTACAATTCTGACTTTTTATCAAAATGTCAAATTCTGACTTTTTCCTCAACATTCTGACTTTTTATCAACATTTTAAAAATCTGACTTTTTAATCAAAATTAAAAAACATCTGACTTTTTCATCAAAATCTCAATTTCTGAGTTTTTTTTCAACATTCTGACTTTTTCTCCAAATTCTGACTTTTTCTCAAAAATCTCCAAATTCTGACTTTTTCTCCAAATTCTGACTTTTTCTCAAAAATCTCCAAATTCTGACTTTTTCTCCAAATTCTGACATTTTCTCAAAAATTCTGACTTTTTCCTCAAAATTTTTAATAAAATTAATGATCACTGGTCACTGGCTTGAGCTTCAATCTCAGGATCCATGTATTTGTGATCCTCTCAAGAATGGAAGCAGTCATCACATACAAAGTATGGAAGTCCCTCCCCTTCCGGTGGACCTCCATGGGACCTTATTTCAGAAAATTTATGTATTGAAGTCAAAGATTATCTTTCGATCCCGTTTGAATTGTGCTACGAATTACACATATGATGTTTGTCAATTTAAAAGATAATTTTGCAAGTCAAAAAAGAAAAAATGTGTTTTAAAACTGTGAAGTAACACATTTTTTGTGTGAAACGCTGAATGAACTCATCTCTGGTCTCTTTTTCTCCAATTCTGACTTTTTCTCACAAATTTCAGATTTTTTTCAACATTCAAATGTGTTCTCAACAATTTCCAAATTCTGACTTTTTTTTTACTTTTTCTCAAAAATCTTAAAATTCTGACTTTTTCTAAAAATCTCCAAATTCTGACTTTTTCTCCAAAGTCTCCAAATTCTGGCTTTTTCTAAAAAATTCTGACGTTTTCTCACAAATTTCAGATTTTTTTCAACATTCAAATGTGTTCTCAACAATTTCCAAATTCTGACTTTTTTCCAAATTCTCTATTTTTTTACTTTTTCTCAAAAATCTCCAAATTCTGACTTTTTCTCCAAAGTCTCCAAATTCTGGCTTTTTCTAAAAAATTCTGACGTTTTCTCACAAATTTCAGATTTTTTTCAACATTCAAATGTGTTCTCAACAATTTCCAAATTCTGACTTTTTTCCAAATTCTCTATTTTTTTACTTTTTCTCAAAAATCTTCAAATTCTGACTTTTTCTAAAAATCTCCAAATTCTGACTTTTTCTCCAAAGTCTCCAAATTCTGGCTTTTTCTAAAAAATTCTGACTTTTTCTCAAAAATCTTAATACAATGAACTCTCCCTGGTCTCCGGCTTGAGCTTGAACCTCAGGATCCATGTATCTGTGATCCTCTCCAGAAGGGGAGGAGTCATCACATACAGAGACTAGTTCCTGAGCAGTGTCCTTCACATGCTGATATCAAGAGAGGGAGTCACACAGTCACAAGATGGAGAAACAGAAAGCAGTATTCAATGTTTACTTCAGATTAGCTCCACGTCAGAAATGAGCATGCTTGATGTCTCTCTCCATGGAGGCTGAGTCATCATGTTCATCACATAGCTATCATCTGCCTCAAGCAGTCCTGATGCTCTTCTATCACACATCCTGTCATGTTCACAGCTGCAGCTGATACCTTTGTTAGCATGCTGCTCTCATGTTCACAGCTGCAGCTGATACCTTTGTTAGCATGCTGCTCTCATGTTGGAAGAGGACACTCAGTGTCTTCCCAACACCTCCAGCTGATGGTTCCTGTTTCTAACGCCCTGCAGGTCTGGGCTTCAGCATCGCGGGCGGAGCAGGAAACCAACACGTCCCGGGAGACAACAGCATCTACGTCACTAAGATCATCGAGGGGGGGGCAGCACACCGAGACGGACGCCTGCAGATCGGGGACAAGATACTGGCGGTACGTAAATATATATATATAATATCTATAATATATATTCACCTCCGGCTCTTTGGAGCTTCAACATCGCCGTATGCTTTGGGATACGATCGTGAATGATCAACGGGGGGAGGGGGGGGTTGAGGAGCTCGGCGCTCGTGAACTGTCAACTCAACCGGAGGGCGGGGGGGCCTCGCTGCGGGGAAGCAGTGTGTGGACCTGTCAGCGCAACTTACATGATGCCGAATTTTCATTTAAAACAAATTGGTTTAAACGGCATAATAATAAGGACGATCATCCGTTCTGTGATTCTCCAGAACACACGTTCTGAAATCAGGGTCATTCAGAGTGAGATGAGATCGCTGTCCCTTTAAGAGAGAGAGGGGGGGGGGGTGTGCGTGTGTGTGTGCGTGTGTGTGTGTGTGTGTGTGTGTGTGTGTGTGTGTGTGTGTGTGTGTGTGTGTGTGTGTGTGTGGATGGTAGAGCGACAGAGAGGACACAGAGGTCTGTGACATTGAAGCTAAAGTGGGCTATTGCACCTGAAGCGTGTTGCTTCTGCCCTGGGAGCCGACAGAGAGTCATCCCCTCCTCTACTACGGTCTGGGAGCCGACAGAGGGTCATCCCCTCCTCGACTACGGTCTGGGAGCCGACAGAGAGTCATCCCCTCCTCTACTACGGTCTGGGAGCCGACAGAGAGTCATCCCCTCCTCGACTACGGTCTGGGAGCCGACAGAGAGTCATCCCCTCCTCGACTCGGGTCTTGGAGCCGACAGAGAGTCATCCCCTCCTCGACTACGGTCTGGGAGCCGACAGAGAGTCATCCCCTCCTCGACTCGGGTCTTGGAGCCGACAGAGAATCATCCCCTCCTCGACTACGGTCTGGGAGCCGACAGAGAGTCATCCCCTCCTCCACTACGGTCTGAGAGCCGACAGAGAGTCATCCCCTCCTCGACTACGGTCTGGGAGCCGACAGAGAGTCATCCCCTCCTCGACTACGGTCTGGGAGCCGACAGAGAGTCATCCCCTCCTCGACTACGGTCTGGGAGCCGACAGAGAGTCATCCACTCCTCCACTACGGTCTGGGAGCCGACAGAGGGTCATCCCCTCCTCGACTACGGTCTGGGAGCCGACAGAGAGTCATCCCCTCCTCGACTACGGTCTGGGAGCCGACAGAGAGTCATCCCCTCCTCGACTACGGTCTGGGAGCCGACAGAGAGTCATCCCCTCCTCGACTACGGTCTGGGAGCCGACAGAGAGTCATCCCCTCCTCGACTACGGTCTGGGAGCCGACAGAGAGTCATCCCCTCCTCGACTCGGGTCTTGGAGCCGACAGAGAGTCATCCCCTCCTGGACTACGGTCTGGGAGCCGACAGAGAGTCATCCCCTCCTGGACTACGGTCTGGGAGCCGACAGAGGGTCATCCCCTCCTCGACTACGGTCTGGGAGCCGACAGAGAGTCATCCCCTCCTCCACTACGGTCTGGGAGCCGACAGAGAGTCATCCCCTCCTCGACTACGGTCTGGGAGCCGACAGAGAGTCATCCCCTCCTCGACTACGGTCTGGGAGCCGACAGAGGGTCATCCCCTCCTCGACTACGGTCTGGGAGCCGACAGAGAGTCATCCCCTCCTCGACTACGGTCTGGAAGCCGACAGAGAGTCATCCCCTCCTCGACTACGGTCTGGGAGCCGACAGAGAGTCATCCCCTCCTCCACTACGGTCTGGGAGCCGACAGAGGGTCATCCCCTCCTCGACTACGGTCTGGGAGCCGACAGAGAGTCATCCCCTCCTCGACTACGGTCTGGGAGCCGACAGAGAGTCATCCCCTCCTCGACTACGGTCTGGAAGCCGACAGAGAGTCATCCCCTCCTCCACTACGGTCTGGGAGCCGACAGAGGGTCATCCCCTCCTCGACTACGGTCTGGGAGCCGACAGAGAGTCATCCCCTCCTCGACTACGGTCTGGGAGCCGACAGAGAATCATCCCCTCCTCGACTACGGTCTGGGAGCCGACAGAGGGTCATCCCCTCCTCGACTACGGTCTGGGAGCCGACAGAGGGTCATCCCCTCCTCCACTACGGTCTGGGAGCCGACAGAGGGTCATCCCCTCCTCCACTACGGTCTGGGAGCCGACAGAGGGTCATCCCCTCCTCGACTACGGTCTGGGAGCCGACAGAGGGTCATCCCCTCCTCGACTACGGTCTGGGAGCCGACAGAGAGTCATCCCCTCCTCCACTACGGTCTGGGAGCCGACAGAGGGTCATCCCCTCCTCGACTACGGTCTGGGAGCCGACAGAGAGTCATCCCCTCCTCGACTACGGTCTGGGAGCCGACAGAGAGTCATCCCCTCCTCGACTACGGTCTGGAAGCCGACAGAGAGTCATCCCCTCCTCGACTACGGTCTGGGAGCCGACAGAGGGTCATCCCCTCCTCGACTACGGTCTGGGAGCCGACAGAGAGTCATCCCCTCCTCGACTACGGTCTGGGAGCCGACAGAGGGTCATCCCCTCCTCGACTACGGTCTGGGAGCCGACAGAGGGTCATCCCCTCCTCGACTACGGTCTGGGAGCCGACAGAGGGTCATCCCCTCCTCCACTACGGTCTGGGAGCCGACAGAGGGTCATCCCCTCCTCGACTACGGTCTGGGAGCCGACAGAGGGTCATCCCCTCCTCGACTACGGTCTGGGAGCCGACAGAGAGTCATCCCCTCCTCCACTACGCTCTGGGAGCCGACAGAGGGTCATCCCCTCCTCGACTACGGTCTGGGAGCCGACAGAGAGTCATCCCCTCCTCGACTACGGTCTGGGAGCCGACAGAGAGTCATCCCCTCCTCGACTACGGTCTGGGAGCCGACAGAGAGTCATCCCCTCCTCGACTCCGGTCTGGAAGCCGACAGAGAGTCATCCCCTCCTCGACTACGGTCTGGGAGCCGACAGAGGGTCATCCCCTCCTCGACTACGGTCTGGGAGCCGACAGAGGGTCATCCCCTCCTCGACTACGGTCTGGGAGCCGACAGAGGGTCATCCCCTCCTCGACTACGGTCTGGGAGCCGACAGAGGGTCATCCCCTCCTCGACTACGGTCTGGGAGCCGACAGAGGGTCATCCCCTCCTCCACTACGGTCTGGGAGCCGACAGAGGGTCATCCCCTCCTCGACTACGGTCTGGGAGCCGACAGAGGGTCATCCCCTCCTCGACTACGGTCTGGGAGCCGACAGAGAGTCATCCCCTCCTCCACTACGGTCTGGGAGCCGACAGAGGGTCATCCCCTCCTCGACTACGGTCTGGGAGCCGACAGAGAGTCATCCCCTCCTCGACTACGGTCTGGGAGCCGACAGAGAGTCATCCCCTCCTCGACTACGGTCTGGAAGCCGACAGAGAGTCATCCCCTCCTCGACTACGGTCTGGGAGCCGACAGAGAGTCATCCCCTCCTCGACTACGGTCTGGGAGCCGACAGAGAGTCATCCCCTCCTCGACTACGGTCTGGGAGCCGACAGAGGGTCATCCCCTCCTCGACTACGGTCTGGGAGCCGACAGAGGGTCATCCCCTCCTCGACTACGGTCTGGGAGCCGACAGAGGGTCATCCCCTCCTCCACTACGGCCTGGGAGCCGACAGAGGGTCATCCCCTCCTCGACTACGGTCTGGGAGCCGACAGAGGGTCATCCCCTCCTCGACTACGGTCTGGGAGCCGACAGAGAGTCATCCCCTCCTCCACTACGGTCTGGGAGCCGACAGAGGGTCATCCCCTCCTCGACTACGGTCTGGGAGCCGACAGAGAGTCATCCCCTCCTCGACTACGGTCTGGGAGCCGACAGAGAGTCATCCCCTCCTCGACTACGGTCTGGGAGCCGACAGAGAGTCATCCCCTCCTCGACTACGGTCTGGAAGCCGACAGAGAGTCATCCCCTCCTCGACTACGGTCTGGGAGCCGACAGAGGGTCATCCCCTCCTCGACTACGGTCTGGGAGCCGACAGAGAGTCATCCCCTCCTCGACTACGGTCTGGGAGCCGACAGAGGGTCATCCCCTCCTCGACTACGGTCTGGGAGCCGACAGAGGGTCATCCCCTCCTCGACTACGGTCTGGGAGCCGACAGAGGGTCATCCCCTCCTCCACTACGGTCTGGGAGCCGACAGAGGGTCATCCCCTCCTCGACTACGGTCTGGGAGCCGACAGAGGGTCATCCCCTCCTCGACTACGGTCTGGGAGCCGACAGAGAGTCATCCCCTCCTCCACTACGGTCTGGGAGCCGACAGAGGGTCATCCCCTCCTCGACTACGGTCTGGGAGCCGACAGAGAGTCATCCCCTCCTCGACTACGGTCTGGGAGCCGACAGAGAGTCATCCCCTCCTCGACTACGGTCTGGGAGCCGACAGAGAGTCATCCCCTCCTCGACTCGGGTCTTGGAGCCGACAGAGAGTCATCCCCTCCTCGACTACGGTCTGGGAGCCGACAGAGAGTCATCCCCTCCTCGACTACGGTCTGGGAGCCGACAGAGAGTCATCCCCTCCTCGACTACGGTCTGGGAGCCGACAGAGAGTCATCCCCTCCTCGACTACGGTCTGGGAGCCGACAGAGGGTCATCCCCTCCTCCACTACGGTCTGGGAGCCGACAGAGAGTCATCCCCTCCTCGACTACGGTCTGGGAGCCGACAGAGGGTCATCCCCTCCTCCACTACGGTCTGGGAGCCGACAGAGGGTCATCCCCTCCTCCACTACGGTCTGGGAGCCGACAGAGAGTCATCCCCCTGTTGTTTGACCCCCAGGTGAACCACGTGTCCCTGGAGGACGTGCTTCACTAATAATGACCAGTTTGACCTCTGACCCCCAGGTGAACCACGTGTCCTTGGAGGACGTGCTTCACTAATAATGACCTCTGACCTCTGACCTCCAGGTGAACCACGTGTCCCTGGAGGACGTGCTTCACTAATAATGACCTCTGACCTCTGACCTCCAGGTGAACCACGTGTCCCTGGAGGACGTGCTTCACGAGGACGCGGTGGTGGCTCTGAAGAACACGGGCGAGGTGGTGTACCTGAAGGTTTCCACGCCCAACGCCCAGTACATCCAACAGGCCGACAGATACAGCCCCCCCGACCTCACCAGCTGTACGTACACTTCCTGTTTCACACAGTCATTCACTTCCTGTTTCACACAGTCGTACACTTCCTGTTTCACACAGTCCTACACTTCCTATTTCACACAGTCGTACACTTCCTGTTTCACACAGTCCTACACTTCCTATTTCACACAGTCGTACACTTCCTGTTTCACACAGTCGTACACTTCCTGTTTCACACAGTCGTACACTTCCTGTTTCACACAGTCGTACACTTCCTGTTTCACACAGTCATTCACTTCCTGTTTCACACAGTCGTACACTTCCTGTTTCACACAGTCGTACACTTCCTGTTTCACACAGTCGTACACTTCCTGTTTCACACAGTCCTACACTTCCTATTTCACACAGTCGTACACTTCCTGTTTCACACAGTCGTACACTTCCTGTTTCACACAGTCATTCATTTCCTGTTTCACACAGTCGTTCACTTCCTGTTTCACACAGTTGTACACTTCCTGTTTCACACAGTCGTACACTTCCTGTTTCACACAGTCCTACACTTCCTATTTCACACAGTCGTACACTTCCTGTTTCACACAGTCCTACACTTCCTATTTCACACAGTCGTTCACTTCCTGTTTCACACAGTCCTACACTTCCTATTTCACACAGTCGTACACTTCCTGTTTCACACAGTCGTTCACTTCCTGTTTCACACAGTCGTACACTTCCTGTTTCACACAGTCGTACACTTCCTGTTTCACACAGTCGTTCACATAGATATATATAAACACGAGATGACTCACCCGCGCTGCTGGCCAATGGAGACCGACTTTGCCACTTGGCCGCCATCTTGCTACAGGCAGTGCTCTCATTCATAACATTATGGTTTACTATTTAAATAACCATAGCTTGCTCAATTTTCAACCAATGTTCAAACGGTTTGGTTTTTTATAAACATCAAAGATGTAGTTATGATACTGCATACTTATAATCATGGACTTTCATATGAAAATAACATTAATCAGATAAAGCAATAGCTATACACACACACACACAAGGTATTTATATTAAATATTTGCCGGTGTATATATTTCCATTTATTTTATTATATTTTTATATTTAAAATAAATTATAAATAAATTATAAAATTAAAACACATTTATATTTTATATATAAAAATCGGTCTCATGTTACCACTCTGTAAACCAAGAGTTGTTAATTTAGCCTTAGCTTGAAGAACAGGGACACAACTAATGACAATAGCATATGTTGGTATATTATTTAGATATTCACACCTTTATCAGAAGAACTAAACCAACATAACATGTGCTCACAGACAGGCCAGTTCGCTCTCATTTATCACAATTATGTTTGACATGAGATCTTCATATAGTCCTAGTTTTGTATTTAGTTTCTAGATTTGTAAACAAATCCAGAACCTTTGAAATATGTTATTGAAAAAAGACCAAGAATAATATAAACTGTACCATGTGTCCTTTTGTGTCCTTCTGTAGTCCATTTGTGGTTTGTCTTGACTCACCCCGGCTGATATATCACAAAATCCACTGTTTAAATTGTTCCCTATATTGCCCCTATGCCCCTGTAAGGTGTCCTTGGGTGTTATGAAAGGCGGTGTATTATTATTATTATTATTAAGAAGAACAACTTGGTGTGGTGTGGAGGGGATGTAGGAAGCAGGAGCAGGTGGGGAGAGATGGGGCTTCAAGGTTATTTGTTTTAAATGTGTCTTGGAGATAAGGACCAGCTGCACACAATAAAATACAGTATAACACAAAACCAATAAGACACACGGTGACACATGGCACACCAACAATCAATCATCGTCCAGCCTCAGCTTTGGTATTCTTTCACAACCATGCTATGGGTTTATTAGACTGAGCAAACATAAACATATGTGGTGATCCCACGGGTTCTTGTTTGCAGCGGCGGCGATTGGAGCATCCGTACGCTGCACACAAGTCCGGCATAGTCAGGTACTTCTGTAAACACAAAGCCAGCAAATTCCTGTATCATAATGCAAGAGGTTTTTAACAAGCCAAACCACTTGGAAGAAATCATGTGTAACTTAAGTTGTGTTGAAAAGAAAGAGCAGTTCTGCCTCTCCCACTGGTGTAAAGTTGCTGGGTCAACTTTGTAATACTAGGTCTCACTCACAGCCTCTTGTTATTAGCCAGCTAATACATACAACCACATACACAAAGAAAAGCTGCCATTTCAACATGTCCAAGCATCCTGTATCATAGCCATGCTAATCATGTTTATAATAAACCAAACCGTTTGTAAATCAGTCAAGATTTCAGAGAGTTAAGAGTATGTTTGTGCAGATCACTCACCTGACAACAGCTACCATAACGCGAATCAGAGTAACTGTTGACTGTAGCAAGATGGCGGCCGGTCAGCTACGCTGGAAAATCTCCCATGAGCCATCTAGTGTTTATATATATCTATGGTTGTACACTTCCTGTTTCACACAGTCGTACACTTCCTGTTTCACACAGTCGTACACTTCCTGTTTCACACAGTCGTACACTTCCTGTTTCACACAGTCGTGGGTTTCATTGTGAAGGGTCGTGTCGTGGATCCGATGTAACACTCACAACATGAGACAAAGAGGAAGCATAGAACACAGAGATGGTTGAAGTTCAGCAGTATAAGAGACACGGTGCATCAAAGCTCTCTCTGCCGACAGACCGAGAAGATCTTACACTTCAAAGTGCACTGAACCCTTCCTGGCCTCATGCAGTCTCATGGTGCTTCTCCTGTCCCGCAGACTCGAGCCGCGGCGTTCTGAATTAGGACAAGTTTTCCAAATCCTGCTGTGACATTATTCTGTTAATCCGATTCTAAAGGGCATAGTCTGCTGATCTAGAAACAGTTTGAATGTTGATATTCATTCATGTGATATTATTTATTAACTGTTGTTATTGTTTCTACTCAGCCTACATGGAGCCGGACTACCTGTGTGATTACCCAGAAGCCCCTCTGTCGCCGCGCCGGTACTCCCCCGTGCCCCGGTGCATGCTGGGAGAAGAGGAGTCCTCGCGGGAGCCTCGGCGCGTGGGGGTGCAGCGGGGGGGCAGCGGCCTGGGGTTCAACATCGTGGGGGGGGAGGACGGGGAGGGCATCTTCATCTCCTTCATCCTCTCTGGAGGACCAGCTGATCTGAGCGGGGAGCTGAGGAAGGGGGACCAGATCCTGAGCGTGAGTACAGGAAGTGACCTCATAGAGACAGGAAGTGACATCATAGAGACAGGAAGTGACCTCATAGAGAGGAAGGGGGACCAGATCCTGAGCGTGAGTACAGGAAGTTACATCATAGAGAGGAAGGGGGACCAGATCCTGAGCGTGAGTACAGGAAGTGACCTCATAGAGACAGGAAGTGACCTCATAGAGAGGAAGGGGGACCAGATCCTGAGTACAGGAAGTGACCTCATAGAGACAGGAAGTTACATCATAGAGAGGAAGGGGCACCAGATCCTGAGCGTGAGTACAGGAAGTGACCTCATAGAGACAGGAAGTTACATCATAGAGAGGAAGGGGCACCAGATCCTGAGCGTGAGTACAGGAAGTGACCTCATAGAGACAGGAAGTGACCTCATAGAGAGGAAGGGGGACCAGATCCTGAGTACAGGAAGTGACCTCATAGAGACAGGAAGTTACATCATAGAGAGGAAGGGGCACCAGATCCTGAGCGTGAGTACAGGAAGTGAGCTCATAGAGACAGGAAGTTACATCATAGAGAGGAAGGGGCACCAGATCCTGAGCGTGAGTACAGGAAGTGACCTCATAGAGACAGGAAGTGACCTCATATAGACAGAAAGTTACATCATAGAGAGGAAGGGGCACCAGATCCTGAGCGTGAGTACAGGAAGTGATCTCATAGAGACAGGAAGTGACCTCATAGAGAGGAAGGGGCACCAGATCCTGAGCGTGAGTACAGGAAGTGACTTCAGAGACAGGAAGTGACCTCACAGAGACAGGAAGTGACCTCAGTGTGTGGATCTCCTCAGACTGAAGCTGGATGTTGTTTTGTTCCAGGTGAACGGGGTGGATCTCAGGTTTGCGACTCATGAACAGGCAGCCGCCGCTCTGAAGAACGCCGGACAGACGGTGACCATCGTGGCTCAGTACAGACCAGAGGGTGAGACACGCACATAAAGATATATATAAAGATATGTAATATAATGTTAATGATGGTCTGTGTGTGCAGAGTACAGCCGCTTCGAGGCGAAGATCCACGACCTGAGGGAGCAGATGATGAACAGCTCGTCAGGAAGTCTGAGGGTCAACCGCAGCTTCTACCTCCGGTACCACACACATTCACATCATATACATCACACGCATCATATAAACTTAACAAGTCAGGAAATCTGTGTTTGGTAGATTATCTTTGTTGTAACAAAACTTCTTGACTATACATCGTATACCGTTGGAAAGCCTGTTTAGCTACAGAGGAGATTTCACATTGTTCATGGGCGCAACCCCCGTACTCCGTTCTGCTCATCGCTCAGATGCGTGTTCCTCACCACTGTGACACCGTGTGAAGGTCAGAAAACAGGCTTTCCAACGGCATAGCATTTATTGCCAAGAAGCATTATAGAAATAATCTACCAAACACAGAGTTCCTTGCTCTCCGTGTTAAGTCGATGTAATGAAGAGGCGTATTGAAGGCAGTGCTGTGTCTCAGGGCGCTGTTCGACTACGATAAGCAGTGGGACTGTGGAGTCCTGTCTCAGGCGCTGGACTTCAGCTTCGGAGACGTGGTCCACGTGACGGACAGCAGCGACGACGAATGGTGGCAGGCCAGGAGGGTGAGCCCGGGGGGGGAGCCTGAGGAGACCGGGTACATCCCCTCCAAACACAGGTAGCACACCTCCATCACAGGTAGCACACCTCCATCCAGGTAAAGGTGTGTTCTGAAATAACGCTGGTGTCGTTTCAGGGTGGAGAGGAAGGAGTGGTCCCGCATGAAGAGCAAAGGTAATTCTCAGAACACTAAATAAATAAACAACAATAATAATAAATGTTAATTTGTGTTTTCTTCCCGCAGGTAGAGAAGGCTTCGTCCACAGCTACGAGCTCGTCTCTCAGATCGAAGGTCAGTCCTGTCAACGATGAGCAGTGTTAATAAAGTTTTCTCTCTTTAGTAGACTGTCAACACTGAGCAGTGCTAATAAAGTGTTCTGTCTTGAGTGGACTGTCAACACTGAGCAGTGCTAATAAAGTGTTCTGTCTTGAGTGGACTGTCAACACTGAGCAGTGCTAATAAAGTGTTCTGTCTTGAGTGGACTGTCAACACTGAGCAGTGCTAATAAAGTGTTCTGTCTTGAGTGGACTGTCAACACTGAGCAGTGCTAATAAAGTTTGCTGTCTTGAGTGGACTGTCAACACTGAGCAGTGCTAATAAAGTGTTCTGTCTTGAGTGGACTGTCAACACTGAGCAGTGCTAATAAAGTTTTCTGTCTTGAGTGGACTGTCAACACTGAGCAGTGCTAATAAAGTGTTCTGTCTTGAGTGGACTGTCAACACTGAGCAGTGCTAATAAAGTTTTCTGTCTTGAGTGGACTGTCAACACTGAGCAGTGCTAATAAAGTTTTCTGTCTTGAGTGGACTGTCAACACTGAGCAGTGCTAATAAAGTGTTCTCTCTTTAGTGGATTACGCTCGGCCAATCATCATCCTCGGTCCGACCAAAGATCGCGTTAACGACGACCTTCTCTCCGAGTTTCCCGACAAGTTCGGATCCTGCGTTCCCCGTAAGTGTGACATCACTTCCTGTCTCCTGAGGGGTTAGGGTTCATCCCTTCCTAGCAGTCAGTTAGTTCAGTTGTAAGGTTTCAGTCAGATCACTTCCCAAGTTTCTGCCTGACAGACACTGGAGCGGTTTGGAGATTTAAAGTCACATGTCAGTCAGAACTACAGAGCCGTGATACAGAGAACACACACACACACACACACACACACACACACACACACACACACACACACACACACACACACACACGAGTTGCCCACTGGCAGGTCAAATGGCCTGGCCCTCCCACGGCGCCGGGCATGCCCGTTAGCCTAGCCTCCGGTGTTGCTTGAAAACGTTATTGAGCAAACAGGAAGTGATGTCACGTCTCCCCGCAGACACCACCCGCCCCCGACGGGATTACGAGGCGGACGGACGGGATTATCACTTCGTGGCGTCGCGGGAGCAGATGGAGCGTGACATCCAATCACATCGCTTCATCGAGGCGGGGCAGTACAACAGCCACCTGTACGGGACGTCAGTGCAGAGCGTCCGGCAGGTGGCCGAGCAGGTGAGGGGCGGGGCTTAGGGTGAGGGGCGGGGCTTAGAGTGAGGGGCGGGGCTTATCGTGAGGGCCGTGTGAGTGTATGTGTGTGTGTGTGAGTGTGTGTGTGTGTGTGTGTGTGTGTGTGTGTGTGTGTGTGTGTGTGTGTGTGTGTGTGTGTGTGTGTGTGTGTGTGTGTGTGTGTGTGTGTGTGTGTGTGTGTGTGTGTGTGTGTGTGTGGGGTCTGTGTTAGGGTCCCCATTAGAACTAGCATGAGCATTAGCTATTTAGCACACACAGTCAAACATAAACTAAAATACAGCTGATCATTCAAATAATGATAGTTCTTATTGTGTGTGTGTGTGTGTGTGTGTGTATGTGTGTGCGCGCGTGTGTGCATGTGTGCGTGTGCGTGTGTGTGTGTGCGTGTGTGTGTGTGTGCGTGTGTGTGTGTGTGTGTGCGTGTGTGTGTGTGTGTGTGTGTGTGTGTGCGTGTGTGTGTGTGTGTGTGTGCGTGTGTGCGTGTGTGTGTGTGTGTGTGTGTGCAGGGGAAGCACTGCATCCTAGACGTGTCGGCTAACGCGGTGCGGAGGCTTCAGGCGGCGCAGCTTCACCCCGTCGCCATATTCATCAGACCCAGATCTCTGGAGAACATCCTGTGAGTCTCTCTCTCTCACACACACACACACACACACACACACACACACACACACACACACACACACACACACACACACACACACACACACACACACACACACACACACACACACACCATCTTCACAACAGGAGACTAAAGGAATGACTAAGTGATGAACCTGTGTGTGTGTGTGTGTGTGTGTGTGTGTGTGTGTGTGTGTGTGTGTGTGTGTGTGTGTGTGTGTGTGTGTGTGTGTGTGTGTGTGTGTGTGTGTGTGTGTGTGTGTGTGCAGGGATCTGAACAAGCGTCTGTCGGAGGATCAGGCGAGGAAGGCTCTGGATCGGGCCATCAAGCTGGAACAGGACTTCCTGGAGTGTTTCACAGGTAAACACAAACTCACACACACACACACACACACACACACACACACACACACACACACACACACACACACACACACACCCCCCTCTCACACACCCTCCCTCTCCCTCTCAGCGGTGGTGCAGGGCGACAGCTTCGAGGAGGTGTATCACCTGGTGAAGGCAGTGATCGAGGAGCAGGGCGGGCCCTACATCTGGGTCCCGGCCCGCGAGAGGCTCTGATTGGCTGCTGCTGACGTCTCCATGGAAACCACCGGCAGTCAGCAGCGTTTCTGGGTCCTGTCTGCGAGAGGACGAGTGCTGTGATTGGACGGAGAGAGCTGTCTGTCTCTCTACCTGTCTGCCCCTCTTCACCTGTCCCTTACCTGCCACTCCCTCCTCCTGTGTCTCTCTCACCTGTCTGTCCCTCACCTGTCTGTCTCTCACCTGTCTGTCCCTCACCTGTCTGTCCCTCACCTGTCTGTCTCTCACCTGTCTGTCCCTCACCTGTCTGTCTCTCACCTGTCTGTCTCTCACCTGTCTGTCTCTCTCGTGGCGCAGACAGACAGGAATCAGGACTGTAGAGCTCAGTTGGTATTAAAGTATTTATATTATCCTATTTATTTATTTATCTATTTATTTATGTGATGTGAAAAAGATGTATGAGTGTGTGTGTGTGTGTGTGTGTGTGTGTGTGTGTGTGTGTGTGTGTGTGTGTGTGTGTGTGTGTGTGTTGTACATACAGACTTGTGTAACTGTAAATAAAACGATGGGGCTCAAACACACAGTCTATTCAGGGCTTATAGAATCAACACATTGGACTACAATACCCACAATCCTCTCTCTGGACTGCAAACCTATTCATATGGACTACAAATCCCCTGCTGTCTGAACTACAATGTCCGCAATACCTCATATTGGATTACAAACACTGAAACACCCTTCTGTCTGGACTACAACTCCCACAGTCCAACTGTTCATTGGTTACAACATCCTTTCTGCTGAACTACGATGCCCACAATGCCTCACTGCTCGGATTACAAAGAACCCAACTCTAATTATGTGGAATACAAAACCCTATCTCCCCCGCCTGATGGAACTACAAAACCCACCATCCCCTTTGGTTTGGACTACAACACTCATTTGGACTACAACGCCTACAACTCCCTTTGGTTCTGACTGCAAATCAAACAATCATGTTTATTTGGACTACAAGACCCACAATCCATCTCTGCATAGTCCCCCTTAATCCTCCCCATCTAAACTACAATTCCCACAATCCCCTGCGCTGCAGTAGACAGTTTTTGCTGAGCAGCATTAGGCAGGGGAAACTGAAACTGATCACTTCCTGTTTTATAAGCAGAAGGAGAAACTACATTACCCACAATTCCCTGCTCCAGTGAAGGATTTCACCACCAACGAATATATCTTCAGCACAGAAGGACTACATTACCCACAAGTCATAGTGCGATATCCTCGTCTGGCTGTGGTGGGTTAGTTATTCTGGACTACAGTACCCATAATTCCCTGGAGCTGAGTGAACACACTAGGACTACGTTACCCAGAATGCTTTGTGAGGCTTCTGATGGTTCCAGACTGAGATCAGGGTCATGTGAATAATAATGGCTATATTAATGATGAGGATGATGATGCTGGTGATGAAGATGATGATGAAGATGAGGTGTGTGTGAGCACTGTCAGAAACACTTTAATATCTGAGTATTTATCTCGCTGACACAGAGCCGCGTAACAAATGATTAGTTTAAATTAAAAACTGAAATAAATGATTATAAAACCTGAGCGGCTCCTTCCTTTCTGCCGACGCCCGGCTTCAGGTCGTCTGCGGACCCCCGGCTTCAGGGCTTCAGGTCGTCTGCGGACCCCCGGCTTCAGGTCGTCTGCGGACCCCCGGCTTCAGGTCGTCTGCCGACCCCCGGCTTCAGGTCGTCTGCTGACCCCCGGCTTCAGGGCTTCAGGTCGTCTGCCGACCCCCGGCTTCAGGTCGTCTGCCGACCCCCGGCTTCAGGTCGTCTGCCGACCCCCGGCTTCAGGTCGTCTGCCGACCCCCGGCTTCAGGTCGTCTGCTGACCCCCGGCTTCAGGTCGTCTGCTGACCTCCGGCTTCAGGTCGTCTGCTGACCTCCGGCTTCAGGTCGTCTGCTGACCCCCGGCTTCAGGCTTCAGGTCGTCTGCCGACCCCCGGCTTCAGGTCGTCTGCCGACCCCCGGCTTCAGGTCGTCTGCGGACCCCCGGCTTCAGGTCGTCTGCCGACCCCCGGCTTCAGGTCGTCTGCCGACCCCCGGCTTCAGGTCGTCTGCGGACCCCCGGCTTCAGGTCGCCTGCGGACCCCCGGCTTCAGGTCGTCTGCGGACCCCCGGCTTCAGGTCGCCTGCGGACCCCCGGCTTCGGGTCGCCTGCGGACCCCCGGCTTCAGGTCGCCTGCGGACCCCCGGCTTCAGGTCGCCTGCGGACCCCCGGCTTCAGGTCGTCTGCGGACCCCCGGCTTCACGGGAACACACGATACTAACAATATTCATTTCAATGAGTTTTTGTGACTTTATGTTTTTTTTAGATTTCGATTTATTTACTTTATTACTGATCGGATCTGCACAAACAAGATATCAGATTAAAGCTGAGACTCCACAGATGTTAGAGGTATTAGTATCATCACTGAGCGATCAAATATTCGCTCAGCCAATCAGAAATAGTCTCACCTTTGCTGTTTTTCTGATCAAAGTTGTGTTCAATGGCATTAAAACTATAAAAACGCTGCTGAAGGTTAATCCAAGGTCTCTGTGTCACTCTGAATGATTTCTGATCATCCATCTTCATTTCATATTAGCTGCTATGATAGCTACCAAAGTATGACAGTAAACTTGTTTCTAAAGATCCCATGTCACGGCATTTCTCCTGGTCATAGTTCCATGGTTGAGGTCTAGAATAGATTCACATTGTTCAATGTTTCAAACTCTCATTGGTTTCTCACAGCATCTCTGATAGTCTGTGTATTCTCTCTGTCCTACACGGCTTGTTGGAGCTCCTGCCCCCCCCCCCCCCTGTGAGCCCACTGTGCTCTGATTGGTCAGCTCGCCCACTCTGTTCTGATTAGTCCACCACCGTTACAGCTGAAGATCAGTGATTATGTGTTACCATGGCGTTTGTTAGCAACCAGGAAGTGACACCAGTAAAGACAAACAGGTGAGAATGCTGCGTGGGGTCTGGGTGCCGTGTTGGAGGGACGATGCGGGGCTCGCTGCTCCGCGGTCCCAACTCGTCTATTGCCAACGTTCAGGATATGCAAGTCAAGGCGCTTTCACACCGGAGTACTTTTCCCAGGAATAGTTCCGATAGTTCCTGGGATTTTGCGTTCACACCAAAAAGATCTGGAACTAGAACTTGTGAACCTTCTAGGGACTTTCCTGGGGAGAGAAGAGGTTCCAATTTCTGATTGGCTGGGCGAATTTCAAACCGCGGCCCGTAAAACTCTGCCATTTTATTTGCTCGCATTAGCATTAGCCTAGCGCACCAACTAACTTATGGCAACACAAAAGAAAACATGGGAGCAGTGGAGTGATGAGGAGGTGTCAGCGTTCTGGCGATTTACTCTGAAGGCTTCAGTAGAAGCCAGTCCTCAACTCCGGGGACTTCCGTGGATTTATTCCGGTGTGAACGCGATTTACTAGATAGTTCCAGGAAATAAAAGCTGCGGGAACTATTCCTGGGAAAAGTACTTGGTGTGAAAGCGCCTATTGGGACTCCCTGATAGTTGAAAATCAACGCTAAACGTCCCCCCACTGCGTTTGATAGTGACGCCAAGGGATCCTGACATAGCGTCACTATAGTATTTCGATCAGGAGAGACGTTGATGTATGAAATACATATTTATTACTGGGACACGTCATATGAATGAAATAACGATTGCCAGAATTGAGACAGGAGAATGGAATGGTGTTTGGCGATTATCATTCAGGAGGAGAAGAACCGCTCCGAAGAAACCCCCAAAGAAGTGAAGTATGACATACTGAGCTGTAATGAGTTTCTTACCTTGTGGGCTGACTGCGGTGATCTATGGATGAAATGAGAGATTAACATGTGGATTAAACAACGGCCGGAATCACTGCCGGGCTTACTGTACATCATAGGATGCTGACCCAAAGGTCGACTGCCGGAATCACTGCCGGGCTTACTGTACATCATAGGATGCTGACCCAAAGGTCGACTGCCGGAATCACTGCCGGGCTTACCGTACATCATAGGATGCTGACCCTAAGGTCGACGGCCGGAATCACTGCCGGGCTTACTGTACATCATAGGATGCTGACCCAGAGGTCGACGGCCGGAATCACTGCCGGGCTTACCGTACATCATAGGATGCTGACCCTGAGGTCGACGGCCGGAATCACTGCCGGGCTTACCGTACATCATAGGATGCTGACCCTGAGGTCGACGGCCGGAATCACTGCCGGGCTTACCGTACATCATAGGATGCTGACCCAGAGGTCGACGGCCGGAATCACTGCCGGGCTTACCGTACATCATAGGATGCTGACCCAGAGGTCGACGGCCGGAGTCACTGCCGGGCTTACTGTACATCATAGGATGCTGACCCAAAGGTCGACGGCCGGAATCACTGCCGGGCTTACTGTACATCATAGGATGCTGACCCAGAGGTCGACGGCCGGAATCACTGCCGGGCTTACTGTACATCATAGGAT
>NW_027262841.1:0-17500 GCF_902827115.2 Pseudochaenichthys georgianus | reverse complement strand
CACGGTTTGATTGGCTAGTGCTTGTACTGGCATATGATTTGATTGGCTGGCGCTTCCGTTGATGCTTGAAAAGTTGAACTTTTCTCAACTTTCGAAGCGAGCGACGGAGGCAAAGCGACACGACGGAACGGAACCACAACGCAGTTCGGCAAAGCGTGACGTCACCCCATTCAAAGTGAATGGGAAGCGTCTCCGTTGAAGCACCGACGCTGCCGTGTGGACGTACCATGACGTCCGTCCATACTCCAGCTTAAAAAAAAGCTTGGAGCTCGGCGTGTCTGAAGCTCGACCAACAACATGAATCTCCCGCCTCTGACACACAAGCAGCGGTTTGATTGGCTAGAGCTTGTACTGGCATATGATTTGATTGGCTGACGCTTCCACCGAAAGCTTCAGAAGCTTCAAAAGTTGAACATTGCTCAACTTTTGCAGCCTGAAACGCCAGGAAAGCTCCGCTCTGCTTCCCACAATGCAGTTCGGCGAAAAGTGACGTCACCCCATTCAAAGTGAATGGGCAGAAGCGCTGGAAACCGCTTTTGAAGCTGTCGAAGCTGCCGTGTGGACGGGCCGGGACAAGACCTGCTTCCGTTGCTGCAACAGGAACGACTAGTTCCACTATAATTAACCTGCATTGTCTCAACACACAGTGCGCTTTGTTGTTCCTCTAAATGCGTGCTAATGTTTTCCAAACTAGAAATATACATTTGTACAGGTGATATATGCAATACAACAGATTTAAGGTAAGTAAGATATAAGTAAAAGCTATAGAGAAACTTTAAACATATAATAGTATATTCGTACTAATTTAGGTCTCCTTCCAAGGGAAATATTTTGTTCTTTAGCTGCCCAACGCTTCAATATTTTAATTTGTAAAACGTTGTCTGCCCTGTGGTGCTGGCTAGGTATACAGTTAGTTAAGGAAATAATTTAAAAGATGCCCTGTGAAATGCTCAAAAAGTGCAGGATTTTCAAAAGATTTTAAGCCGTAAGTATGTGTAAGAACTTTCAACAGAAACACATATTCAATAACAAGTGCTCGAAACTACTACAACAGAAAAATATACGTTTTGAATCCTTCTAATTGCTAATCCGTTCCCTCTCTTTTCACTGGAAACAGATGTCTCTCAGTGACGAGTGAAGCCTTTCAGATTGGACCGCACAGAGGAAACACCTCTAATCCTCCTACTGAGTGTCAGCCTGGCGCCTCAGCATGATACACGTTCTGCAATCAGCGCCTCTTGACTCAGATATGAGGAACAACAGCACTGATAAACTAACGTCTCCATCCGAGCTGAGAATATACAGAGGGCTTGGGGGTGAAACGCTGTATGGAAACAGGCTCGTGAAATGCTACCGGCTACATATCACGAATACAAACATCCATACATGCTGTGCAAATAGATGTGGGAGTTATTCCTAAGAGAAAGCTATAATTCATTGGCAAATATAATATCTGCTCCAAAAATAACTGAGTGGTGATTGATGGAGGTTGTGTGAGGTGCTACAGGTCAGGAAGCAGGATGTTAACCACACCCTTCATTAATATTATCAAGCCTCTGGATGTCAGGGAATCAGATAAAGGGTGACGCATTTCATAACGTGATAGGGCTCGGCATACTACGATATCTCACCTAATATAAGAGTTACAGTTTTAAAGCAAGATTATGTCGCATTAACAGCAGAGGCTAAATCTCTACTACAACACATCACATGTTTATTACTACACTTAATCCGGTTCAAATTGATCAAATGAGATTTGAAATGATAATGGCAGTTGCTCATTGACCGGCACAAATATCTGGTGACCATTTCCTTTTGTTCTCTGGAGCAGGACACACCCATGACTTCTCTACACGAGGGGAAATGTACTTCTTATATACCCGGTATTTAAAAGAAAATCTAAAATGGGCTAAAAATTGACGAACTTGGAAGTGATTTTTAAGCGATTAAAACACAATAATATCATATTCTATAATAAGATACTACTTTGAAAAGAGCCATTGTGCATAATTAGGTACTTAGTTATGACTTGATAATATTTAATAATTTACGACTTTTAATTGTAATGGAGTATTTTAAGACCAAAGAATGTATACTTTTACTTAACTAGAGGATACTTCCAACTCTGTCCACACATTAAAACAAATCTGTACGCATAAAATACTTAATATTCAAAGCAAACCTACTATAAATACTGACTTTTATTACTTAGTTTACTATCTCAATGTTATAATATGTTCATTTTGATATCTCGGTGTTCCCTTAATTGATTTATTTCATTTAACCAATCAGTTCTTGACTGAACAGCTGTTTATGCTAGTTGTTCGATATTTCGTCTGTGGCTTCTCCATTGTGCTGTGCAACATGATCCAGGTCAACATGCTGTATATGAAAGATGAAATGAAGACCGGCTTCCATTACTGCGACAAGAAAGACTGGTTCCTCTTCAATTAACCCCCGTGTGTATTCACTCGACACAATGGGCTTTGTTATTCCTCTCAATGTGTGCTAATGTCACGATGTAGGTAGGGTTTAAAAAACACTGCTTAAGGCCCGTTTTAAAGATATTATCTCAACAAAAGATGGGTTGGGATCTTACCTTGTGTTGCGTCTGGCGGAGCGAAGGCCTCTCCTACAAGGTTACAGGTGAATTAGTGACTTTGTGCAGTGAAGTACAGCTGGCTTCCCCCTTCTGTGTGAGAGCTGAGTGCGTGTGTCACAGAGGGCTGACTCTATTTGTTTCCACACCCAGGTTAGAACACACCTGCCTCAATATTTACAGTACAACAACCTTAAATACGCCTCTCCGTGCATCGCCCCTCCTCTAAAAAAAGGTATTTCTAAAAGGAGAAACTGACTTGGGAGTAATGGATGAGGGTGTCGTATTGTCATACTGATATTCTGTACACACTGTGAAGACCACTGAGACAAATGTAACATTTGTGATATTGGGCTATAAATAAACATTGATTGATTGATGACATGTAACAGGATTAGGTTATCAGCAGAGGTGGGAAGTAGTGGAGTACAAATACTTTGTTACTGTATTTAAGTACATTTTTCTGGTATCAGTACTTTACTCCTTTACACTTCTGACAACTTTTTACTTTTTTAACACAAATACCTGTACTTTCTACTTCTTACATGTTGAACACAAATACCTGTACTTTCTACTTCTCACATGTTGAACTCAAATACCTGTACTTTCTACTTCTCACATGTTGAACACAAATACCTGTACTTTCTACTTCTTACATGTTGAACTCAAATACCTGTACTTTCTACTTCTCACATGTTGAACACTAATACCTGTACTTTCTACTTCTTACATGTTGAACACTAATACCTGTACTTTATACTTCTTACATGTTGAACACAAATACCTGTACTTTCTACTTCTCACATGTTGAACTCAAATACCTGTACTTTCTACTTCTCACATGTTGAACACTAATACCTGTACTTTCTACTTCTCACATGTTGAACATTAATACCTGTACTTTCTACTTCTTACATGTTGAACACTAATACCTGTACTTTCTACTTCTCACATGTTGAACATTAATACCTGTACTTTCTACTTCTTACATGTTGAACTCAAATACCTGTACTTTCTACTTCTCACATGTTGAACTCAAATACCTGTACTTTCTACTTCTTACATGTTGAACTCAAATACCTGTACTTTCTACTTCTCACATGTTGAACATTAATACCTGTACTTTCTACTTCTTACATGTTGAACACTAATACCTGTACTTTCTACTTCTCACATGTTGAACATTAATACCTGTACTTTCTACTTCTTACATGTTGAACACTAATACCTGTACTTTCTACTTCTCACATGTTGAACATTAATACCTGTACTTTCTACTTCTTACATGTTGAACTCAAATACCTGTACTTTCTACTTCTCACATGTTGAACTCAAATACCTGTACTTTATACTTCTTACATGTTGAACACTAATACCTGTATTTTCTACTTCTTACATGTTGAACTCTAATACCTGTACTTTCTACTTCTCACATGTTGAACATTAATACCTGTACTTTCTACTTCTCACATGTTGAACTCAAATACCTGTACTTTCTACTTCTTACATGTTGAACCCAAATACCTGTACTTTCTACTTCTCTCATGTTGAACTCAAATACCTGTACTTTCTACTTCTTACATGTTGAACTCAAATACCTGTACTTTCTACTTCTTACATGTTGAACCCAAATACCTGTACTTTCTACTTCTAACATGTTGAACTCAAATACCTGTACTTTCTACTTCTTACATGTTGAACACAAATACCTGTACTTTCTACTTCTTACATGTTGAACCCAAATACCTGTACTTTCTACTTCTTACATGTTGAACTCAAATACCTGTACTTTCTACTTCTTACATGTTGAACTCTAATACCTGTACTTTCTACTTCTTACATGTTGAACATAAATACCTGTACTTTCTACTTCTAACATGTTGAACTCAAATACCTATACTTTCTACTTCTCACATGTTGAACTCAAATACCTGTACTTTCTACTTCTTACATGTTGAACTCAAATACCTGTACTTTCTACTTCTTACATGTTGAACTCAAATACCTGTACTTTCTACTTCTTACATGTTGAACCCAAATACCTGTACTTTCTACTTCTAACATGTTGAACTCAAATACCTATACTTTCTACTTCTCACATGTTGAACTCAAATACCTGTACTTTCTACTTCTTACATGTTGAACCCGAATACCTGTACTTTCTACTTCTTACATGTTGAACCCAAATACCTGTACTTTCTACTTCTCTCATGTCCCAAACAGCTGGTTCCTTTAGTCTGAATGTGTGTTGGTGCGTGATCATTATTCTTTAGAGTCACTGCGTGCCTATTGATTGGAACACGATCCGTGTATCCATCACTTCCTGGTCTTCTCTAAAGAAGAGGGACCAATGGAAACGTTGTCATGTTGCCGTTGTTCAGCATGGAAACATTCATTAGCTAACAATGACATTATTGTTCTATTAATATAAAGGGAGGTCAGGTACTCTTTAAAACAGCTGCTAGCTATGGGTACTTTTTACTGAAGTACATTTCGAAGTTTACTTTTGCTTGAGTAAAGAAGTTTAGTCAGTACTTCTACTTTCACCAGAGTATTTTTAAACACGAGTATCTGTACTTCTACTTGAGTAAAGGATGTGTGCACTTTAACATCTCTAGTTATCAGGATACAAAAAAAAGGTAACTGTATTCTCTTAGAGGTCATAAAATAAATCAGATTACCGTCACGTTTTATAAAATGTTGGATTACTAGCAGGATGAACGGAGAAGGACTCAAGCCTCTCTCTTCTGACTGTGTTGTAGTCACATAGTAGCTGTGATTACGTCCCTCTCAGCTCAGTGTGCATATCAGGAGCCGCATGACACCAATTATGCATTTCACAACGGTTACAACTAGCAGATGGGGGAATTGGACTCAAGCATGTCCTTGTGCTGTTGGAAAGGCATCAGAGGCTTTCTGTGGATAAGTCTCTCCCTCTCACTCGGTCACTGGAGGAGCAACGCTGGACTTGAAGGTTTCGTTCAGGGATTTGATCTCCGAACAGACGAGGCATCGGCAGCTTTTGTTTTTCAATATGTTTGCTGAAAGTGGGGTTGCGCTGTATCCAAAGTGATGTGTAGAATTGGACGTGAAGACGAGTGTTTGCAGAGTGTGGATGTGTAGTCAAACACTTAATTGTAGGTAAAGACAAATGCATTGTGGGTTGGTTGCTTTTACAGAGAAGGATAACCTTGAAACAGACAGGTAAAAAAATGTCTTCTTCTGTTGCAGTAAGCGTCATGGATGATATATACACACATCTCTACCAGGGAATCTAGAAAAACAATCAGATTGTTACGTAACTGCTGGTTAAAGTTTCTCTTACCTTCGACCACGGATTTTCAATTTTAGATCCAAACCTGGGCTCCATTATGACAATATGATCATTTCAACGACGTGGTGAACTTTAGTCCCCACATATCTGGGGAAAAGAGAAATAAAACCTCCACAGGAGAAGGACAAGGCTCTGTAATGCCTAATCCACTGCTGCAGTTAAAGTCGCTGCGACGTAAGCGGAAGCTAAAAGTTCACATCAAGATATCACATGCTGCTTAGCGCCTCTTGGTTGCTCATTAACCAGTTCATATTCATACAATAAACACATCTGCAGATCATTGCAGACAAAGAAGCTCGCCCCTTTGTTGAAGTAGTGTCTTCTTGATTAAAAGGCCTTAAATGCGCCATGTATAATAACACACATTGAACTTAACAATGCAAGTTAGCCGTTCTGTAGCATCTGTTGAATTGTTTTACATTACAGTACATTTTCACAATTTAAAGGGGTCCTATATGGGTTTTATAGGTTTTTGTACCCTCTATTTTCCCCTTTCAACACTGTATCTTAAATAAAAGCACCCTTAGAATCACAAAATATATTTTAAACAGAAAAGAAAAACGTCCCTTAATATTCATCTGATTTTCTAGCCACTAGGGGGCAGCAGAAACAAGCCCGTAAACACAACATTGATATATTATCTCTTTAAAATTGGTCAAAATTGTTAGAGAATAGTTGTTTTTCTTTTGTATGCATCGAGCTGGAGCTGCATTCATTTCACAATTTACATTTAGTCATGTCGATACAACCATATAAATATTGCAACTGTAAGGTTGATAAGTCATTACACCAAACTGAGATTGTGCAAACTTGCAACTTTAATAATGTTGTACAGTACGATTTCAACAGCAGTCTTTACAATGCCCCGAACCCTCGTTTACCCCAATAAATAGAATTTAATTTATTCTAAGCTAATTCTTATATTTTCCTCAACGTTTTACATGTATTGTTGGACGGTGATGTCACAACGTTTTTTTTTCAAGGTTAATTTTTTCAATTTACAGTCACTGTCAAGAATCAAATGACGTCATTCAGTCATAAATCACATTGAATTGTAGAAATCTTTGGTAAATTTAACAATTCAATGCCACTAAACTCAAAGAGCTCTAACAGGCTATACATTTCTCCAATTTCTTATTTTTTTCTCAAATTAAATGACAATTAACAAAGACTTATTTTCAATTCAAGATTTAGCTAATACGCAATTGGAGACTTGAGTAAATACGCAGCATAAAAATGTGCACCCCATCACCTGACACAACAAAACCAGCACAGTAATGAAGGCACTTCATTCTGTAAGAGAAGATAAATCACAGTTTGAATGAAAGGTCAGACGAGAAACAACGGCCTGCATAGCACGGCTCAACACAAACACAAAAAAAGGTCACCCATCCAACAAAAACTCTTGGTTCCGTCTAATTTTTGGTAACTAAAATATTACTTGACCGGATAGTAAAACCTCCGCGATCTGATAGAAAAATTACTTTATGCATGTCTTGCTTAGAAACATATAGTATGTACATACAGTGATATCATCTTTTGTCAGTCCTGTACAAAGGATCCAGAGATGGAGAGACTCCCTACAGCGGCTGTGTCTTGATTTCAGTGCATGAAGTCCTCAGATTCAGAGCCACAGTAAGAGGAGAGCAGCCGAGGATTGAAAGTCCAGCTAGATCTGCCGTCTGCTACCTGTTCCTCACGCTCTGTAACAAACTGTAAACGTCCTCCTCCTTTGCTAAACCCTCAAACTGAGGGATCAGGTCCAGCAGCTCCGTGTCCGTCAAGTCGTCAAACCACGACTGCACTGGGACCTGCGGAGAGGAACACACGTTTTATTAGTTTGAAGGGAATAAACTCAGCTGCTGCTTTATAGGTGAGGAGATGGTGCGAGTTTTGGGTACATAATTAACGAGGAAACTGCATCAAAGGCACGAAGAGTGGCAGCAGCTCCACTGAGAAACTTCCCCACAGAGGAGAGGAATCTCATGAAACTGGGAACACCGCCTGCGGCTCCAAGCTGTTCCTAAAACAACAGTTCTGAATAAAACTGACAACGACACGCAGATACAAGGATTCACCAACATTAGCCAACTTAGAAGAGGGCATATTATGCTAATTCTCAGGTTCATATTAGTATGTAGTGCAGGGGTGGGGAACCTTTTTCCTCTCGAGGGCCATTTCAATTTTTTCCACATCCTCCGAGGGCCGTACAAATGATTGACCTCTGCTTAAAAATACTAAAATCACAGCCCATTCATTTGGCCTTTCTTTCATGCTGTGCAAAGAACAAGCAACCGTCTGTTTTTTTTTCACTCCTCTTTTAGCTGACATTTAGTAAATGCAGGTCGATTTTTAGCAGCTATTCATACTAAACCAGTTGTCCCTCTCCTGGTGCCAGGACCAACAGATCTATCGTTAGGCTCCACAGCCCTATCCCCCCATAATGCTTTGCAGTCTTGCCATGCTGTCCATTGAAAGCCAGTTGGCTAGAAAG
This sequence comes from Pseudochaenichthys georgianus, assembly GCF_902827115.2. Lineage (NCBI taxonomy): Eukaryota > Metazoa > Chordata > Actinopteri > Perciformes > Channichthyidae > Pseudochaenichthys > Pseudochaenichthys georgianus. The sequence goes on along the minus strand of NW_027262841.1, from coordinate 9,073 downwards.
CTGGACTTCAAGGACTTGATCAGTGACTTTGCCTGTAAGAAGGCTCTGCGCTGGGCTCTTGGTGAGTAAGGCTGAGCCAGGGCTCGTGATAACTGTTAAAGGGCGAGGCTATGGTAACGATATTGGATCACTACACACAAGATGCATGATGAGAAAAAGACTGAGAACAGGTAATAGGCTCTAATTTAGCGCCACCATCAGGCCTTTTCATTTTCATTTCCATTTCCGTTTTGTTGTCCGTTTACACTTTAATACCCGCTTGTTTTGTGGTATGGATATTTAATAAAAAAATCTGCTGCTTATGTTATTTTTTTTGTTATAGCATTTTATAAATGATAATATTGGTGTTAATGTTCACTTTATTTTAATTCAAGAGGTCATGTATATTTAAGTTATATTTATTTAGATTTATGAATGTAAAATCAAGGCATGTACACCATAAAAGATGACTATTGAGGTCTATTGTCAGGAATGTTAGTGTTATATCAAATAGTGAATTCTACTGCAGCAGAATGTGGCACGTCTGCACAGTGTTATATGTTCACCGCTCAGTGTCAGTAAATATTGTGCGGTTAGTATTGGACCACAAGATAGATGCAAGCCTACAGGTAGAGTTATTTAAAGCATAAATGAGTGGGTTGGGTTCTGGAGGTGTGGTTACAGCATTGTGCTTGGTTGGCGTGGCCTGGGCCTGGTGGTGGGGTCCAATGTGATATCTTTTCATGGGGCCCAAAATCCCTGGCGGCGCCCCTGCAGGCAGGTATTGGTCGTGCTTTTTACAGCGCTACGGCTTCCACAGATTACATTTTTGTACGTATTTATTGTCAAAGCATTTGATATATTCATTGCTATCGGGACGTTAAGAGCATTCCATGGAATATAACAAAAAGTGTTTCTGAAATAAATTACAAACCCCACCTTTAAAAAAATCTCTTTCTTTTAGCTGCAGCACCTCTTTTCACCCTCTGTCTGAAACCAGAGCCCAGTCTGCTCTGATTGTCTCTGTTGTGATTGGTCAACCGCTTAGAGATGTCCCACCCCTTAGCCAATCACGTGCAATGTGTTGGAGCGTTGGCAATAGAAGTGTTACACAGTGATGTCACTATGCTCCAGAAGTAACCACAGGAGTTTCACTCACTGCGTTCTCAGGGTGGAAGATGTAGGAGGCCGGTGAGTTGTCTACGATGATGACTTTGCTGATCTCTCGGCCCAGCCGGCTAAGGTCTTTGACGTAGTTTCCTCTGTGGAAAACACAGGATTCCCTGAAGAGCCGGGTGCGAAACACTCCCCACTGATCCAGCAGGTCCGCCACAGGGTCAGCGTACTGACAGGAGAACAGAGAACATCAGGTTAATACGATCTGTGTAAAGCTCTTCGTCATCTTAGGTGTGAAACAAACGAGCCAGTATTTAGTTTGAATAAGAAAGGCCACCTAATTGTGACGTCTGTAGTCAACACACTATAAAAGACTACAATTCCCACGGCGCCTCCTCTAAAGCAGTGCTTCTCAAAGTGTGGTCCGCGGACCACTGGTGGTCCGTCGCGCCCCCTAGTGGTCCGTGAGTATATTGGTAACATTTCACATTTGAAATAAATTAATTAATTTAAGTTTTCCGCACTCTCGCGGGAATATCTCCGCAATGGAGCGAGCTTAAGTTTCACTTTCGATTGCATGATATAGCCCAGCGCAACACCTTCATCACACATGTTGCCACTTGTTTGTACCATTTTCAGGCGATTTGTAAAAAACGATGTGTTTTTGGATATTTGTGGAGTTAGGTGGTCCGCGAGTGATTTTTTTATTGGTTAAGTGGTCCTTGGTATGAAAAAGTTTGAGAACCCCTGCTCTAAAGTGACAGTGACGGGCAACCTGTCAGAAAGTCGCCGTAGAGATACAGTTTTTAACCGTTCAATTACCCGTTAAGTTATATAAGCCTTATTTTCTTTGTTGCATGTGTAAACGTTTGTTATTTTACATCATCTAAAAACCATCGGAGGCCAAGCAACTCTTTTAAGTAATATAAAGGAAATAAAACCATTTTAAAATGTCTGTTTAAGGCGTCTCGTGGCTTGATAGAAAAACAAGGAAGGAAGCCACGACACGAACCTTGGCTAAGCTCGCTGTGAAGAGGACGCATTCAAAGAGATCCCCCATCTTCTGGAGGAACTCGTCCACGTGCGGCCTCTTCAGCACGTACACCTGGAACAGAGACACAAGTGAACACAAACACAACACAACTGTTGATTACCGAGAACAATCACATGTCAGGAAAGATTACCCAATCAGTCTCACCCGAGTGCTCATGAACTGATTCCCAGTATACTTAATGGGAAAAGCTGTTATTTATGGTTTATAATACTTTTTTGAACTAATTACATTCCATGTTTCGACCCTTATGAAGTTAAAAATGTTGGCAGTCTAACAGAGTTTGACTTCCTCAACACAATAAAGCATAATTTACATTAATAATAAGAATGGAAACATAGCTAGGCTTTGGGACAGCGGGGTATGCTAGCAACAAGTTATGATTACAGCCCTTACTCAATTCTGATTGGTCAATTCGGACATTCCAGAGGTTGTCACTTTTCGCTAACAGACCGTTGCTAGGGAGAACAGCTCGTTGCTAAGGGAGAACAGACTGTTGCTAAGGGGAATAAAAGAACTGTGTGCAGTCATATCCGCAGCAAAAAGTCCTGTAAATGTATAGACTTTGAAAGTGAGACACATGCAAGAATCGGACCGGCATGAGAGGATAAAACATTTTTCAAACAATACCGAACCACACACACATTTCTACTCGATCATATCTGCTGTTTCTGCTCGTCTTCGTCCTCTTCAGTGGGTCTCAAGCGGTTAGCTGCTGCCCCCAAGTGCAAGTAATCAAGAATAGGCCGAAACAGATAGAGAAAGCCTATCCTGGATTACTTGAACCCGGTCACAGCTACGGTCTAGACGCAGGAAATGCACCTTAAAACAGGTGCCTCTGTTTCTTCTTTACTGACATGTATCTGTCTGTACAGCGAGCGAAGACACAGAGAATACATTTAATACACTCAGAGGAGTGTTGAGCTGTCCCAATTCTTCTTTCTTAGCGGTTAGATAAGAGAGAATAATAAAATAGTAAAGGGAATAAAATGGAGCCACAGCTTCCAGGGGAGAAAGTAATACATGTTGTTTTATTTAGGTCCACTTCTGGGAGTCCTTCCTATCTGAGCAGCATTACTGTACCTGATGAACGGTGCCATCAATCTCCACCGGGACGATGAAGTCGGCATTGCTGATGGGCTGCGGGAAGACAAGACAAGGAGAAAGGACTCAAACATTGTCTAAATAGCACAATTTGCCAGGGAAACCGCTAAGATTCAAGATTCAACGGTGTTATTAAAGCTACAGTGTAGAAATGGCAATGAAATGCTTCTGACCTGAGCTCCTCCAACAACGCAACATATATAATAAAATACAAGATGAAAAGTAGTGCAAAAAGTCTATCTACATGTCCATAGAAAGCCGAAGTCCCTCCCTCCTCTCCATGGGACCTTATTTCTGAAAAAGTATGTATTGAAGTCAATGGAGAGAGAAAGATTATCTTTCGATCCCGTTTGAATTGTGCCACGAATGACACATATGATGTTTGTCAATTTAACAGATAATTTTGATTCTGATTCTTGATTGATTGATTGATTGATTTATTTCGAACAAGTCAAATAAATAATTACAAAAACAAAACAAATGTTGCAGTGCATAGTCATGTAAGAGAAATCAAAACAAAAAATGACATTTACAACAACAACAACAACAACAACAACAACAGCATTAGCAACATAAAAGATCATTGTGCAAGTAAAAAAAAAAAAAGTGTCGTAAAACTGTGAAGTAACACTTTTGTTTGTGTGAAACCGCTCAATGAACTACATCTCCCGTCTCGCTCCACACACCCAGACGGCCGTCACGTTGAAACATTTCACTCCTTTCTTTCAGAACGAGGCGGAAAGTATTAAACGAGGTGAAAATCACTCCAAGTCTGGGCGCGTTGAGAGCTGTGCACACACAAGGGGAGTTAGTCGGTTCCGTAAGAGCCAGCATGCGGGACCGGGACTCTGGGATTTGTAGTCTTTCGAGTTGCGTATTTTTCATAGTCTTATATTTAAACAGTTTTACGACAAACTGTGACTTTTTTGACATGGAAATTATTTTTTAAGTTTGACAAACATCATATGTGTAATTTGTGGCACAATTCAAACGGGATCGAAAGATACGTTTTCTCTCTCCATTGACTTCAATACATACTTTTTCCTAAATAAGGTCCCATGGGGCGGAAGTAGATGGGCGGGACTTCGCCTCTCTATCGAATATGATATGTACAAGAACAGAATATGAAATTACATAATATAAATTAAGACGGAATTAAAGACGGTTTATTGCGGTGATTATATGAATTGGCAGATTGCAGATGACAACAGCTAAACCACATGCCCACATTTCTGATAAAAGACGTATAGAGAAAGGTGAAATACTCTGGGAAGGTTTTACATAATGTGCTTTCCTTTGTTATTGAATAGAAACCAGAAGAGACTCCGTGGAGGAACTGAGCACGATGCCAGACGTGAACACGAACAGAGTGCCGACTTGTGTCATCTTTGAAAGCCAGAAAAGGGGAGAGGAGAGGTGCGAGAGGTGGAGGAGGGAGATGGATGCCGGAGGGCTGTGGGCTGTGGGAGTGGAGGGCGTAAAGACGAGGATGAAAGGAAAAGGTGGGAGGCACGCCGGTGTCAAATCCAGAAGAGAGAGGGAGAGATGTGACGGGAAGCTCAGAAATATGTCTTTTAGAAGCTGCTCTCACCTGTTTGGATCGTTTTTAGCACACAAAACAAGCAGAGGATTTTCTAGAAGTATAATTTAATAATACTATAATTAATCCACTGATAAGAAGAATATATTTTATTCATTTACAATCCTGCTTTAAAAACTCTAAAGCTAAGTTGCACGGTGAATATTTTTCGACCTCGCCCTCACAAAAAGCTTTATTATTTTCAGATAAAACCAAATGTTTGGACAATATGAGCATAAAACTACTACTACTACTACTAAATCTAAATCTAAATCTAAATCTACTACTTTAGCGACAACTTTATTTATTTTTTATTTTATTTATCCTTTATTTATCCAGGAATGTCCCATTGAGATACAAGATCTCTTCTTCCAGGGAGTCCTGACCAACACGGCACACAACAAGTTTCAACATAAAACAAAGGCATTAAACAAAAAAAACATACAATTCAAATATAAATCCAGAAGGCCATTTGTGCAGTGGCAAGAAGCATAATCACATCAGCAATAGCATCAGGTCAAACAGTTACATGTTTCATGAAGGGCTAATCGTAGCATACCTTTAAAAGCATTTACAGTAGGAATTTAAAGGTGGGGTAGGGAGGTTTGAGAAACCAGCTCGAGATACACTTGTTATATTCCATGGAATGCTCTTAACATCCCGATAGCAATGAATATCTGAAGTGCTTTGACAAAAAATCCATACAAATATCTCATCTGTGGAAGCCGTGGCGCTGTAAAAAGCACGACCAATCATCTGAGCCGGCTAAAGTAACTGGATGGCCTACCTGCCTGTCAGCCTTCCATCGGGGCACAAACTTATCTCGTGCCCTCATTGCTCATGTGCGCGTTCGTGTGTGTTGGAGGAGGGGCTCTGTGAGGAAGTGTCAGATTTTCTCCGGCTGTGTATTTTCTAATTCTAGCGATCTCGAGCCGGTTTCTCCAAAATGACCTACCCCACCTTTAACATGTATAATCATTGAGATGTCGGAGCATCTGGATTATTTTTACAATTACGAAAAACGGGTCAGAAATAGTCAGTAAATTAGCTAACTAACTAATTTGGCTTTAGTTAGACTTAACTAGCTGGAGTCTAGTTACTAAAATAAATATCTTCTGCCTGTATTTATAATTCCTAACAATACACACTTTTAATGCAATGAAAATGTATATATAAGATGTTTGGTGTAGATATGACATTTACTCATCCACGGCATATTTATTTCACATTTTTATTCATGTAATTATTTAATTGTTTTCATCTATTTTTCCTGGACATTTATAAGGTTGTCTATACTATCTCTATATTTGTCATTGTTATGTTAGTTTGCACAGACAGCTAATGTCCCTTTTTTTTGTTGTTTTTAAATCACGTGGGTTTGCTATCCTGGCTCCAAAATGGTGGAATGAGCTCCCGTTGACATCAGGACGGCAGAAAGCTCACACACCTTCCGGCGCAGACTGAAAACTCATCTCTCTCGACTCCACCTCGAGCGATAGAACTATTAACAAAGCACTTATATACTAATAAAGGGCTGGCTTATCTAAAGCCAGTTGAGTAGCACTTGAAATACTTGGCTCTATGAAACCTGATGTACTTATGATTCTGTTTTCTTCAAGGTTGTGTCTTCCTGGTCGAACGCACTTATTGTAAGTCGCTTTGGATAAAAGCGTCAGCTAAATGCAATGTAAATCAGACCATGTGTCATCACAGAATAATGAGGCTATTTCAGAAGGAATTAAAGTAACGTGTACATTTAAGCGTGGCCTTTTTAAACTCTAAAGCAGCTGTGATTGAATATAACCCTTCCCACATGCCTCATGGTCGTGCTGTGTGTGAATATAATGCATTACAGCTGCAGTTCCGTGCTGCCCAGCAGAGGGGGTGTTTGCTGTAAGAACACACACACTTTGACCCGACACCCATCACCTGTTTCACATCACATTTCTCGATACAGTGGAGCAATGGTTTTACTGTACAACAGATGTTCTGGTGATGCAAGAGTGAGTCAACGCAGAATCAGAGATCTCATACAGATGTTTACGAGATGACGAGTGCTTCGATGGATTTGTTTGGAAGAAATCCAGCCGTGTTTAATGCTCACAGCGGAACACACAAAGCCTTAAGCCTCTTGAGACATGTTGTAACGTTGGTTCAGCGGTTGGACGAGTCTGAAATAAATGTCCCTTCCTTTTATTATAATCATATACTTTATGTCCGGACATTTCCACACATCCTACATCTAATCCCGAAGCAGGCCGAGGGATTATCTTTTCTTCCATAGCATACTGGACGTGTTATGTAACATCTCATGTTTAGTCTACATCCATCTGTGCACTACGACATGTCTCCTGTCAGTTCTGCTTCTTTCTCCGCACTAATGGTCTTATCCGAGATGTCGTTTTTTGATTCTTTTGTTCATAATTACATCTAGAAATAAACAATCTACAGGAAATCCTGCAGGCGTTTGAATGGAAACTGAAAAGGCGAACGTGCTTGTCGCTTCCGTTTCCCTCTCTCTCTCTCGCCGGAATCCATTTCCTACTGATCTCTGAGCTAAATGCATTTTGACTGGCTAAATATATAGTGTGCAACCGCGTTTCATCAAAAAGGATCAAAAAGACGGTTTCTGTGAGAGTTAGTGACTTGTTCCGTCAGGGGAAGGAACATAAAAAGCCTTCAGATGATCAGAACCAGGACTTCTGCGAAATTCATCCCACAGTCATTCAAGGCAACACCCATGTGTGTGTGTGTGTGTGTGTGTGTGTGTGTGTGTGTGTGTGTGTGTGTGTGTGTGTGTGTGTGTGTGTGTGTGTGTCTTTGTACTGCTGGCGTGTGACTGTAATGGGTGGGTCCAGTGCAGTGTGTGTAGAATGTTCTCTTCCTTTTACTTTCCGCAGCAAATTAATTCCCAGTCGTGTGCAGATGTGTTTTCTCTGCAGTTATTTCAATAAACAAATAGTTTCCCTTCACTGCTCGGTAAAACCAGTGCTCACACACCTCTCATGCTGAGGACACACACACACACACACACACACACACACACACACACACACACACACACACACACACACACACACACACACACACACACACACACACACACACACACACACACACACACACACACACACACACACACACACACACACACACACACACACACACACACACACACACACACACACACACACACACACACACACACACACACACAGGATCAGCTGGTGGTGAGGCAGAGCAGAAGTGGGTCACCAGGTGTGTCAGCAGAGGAGTAAATATGGCTCTATAATTTTTCACCTGTCTTATAAATATCAGGAATCCTGCTAACAATGGTCCTGCTATTCTTTAAAGCTTTTCCAATACTGGACGTACAGTGTCTTCACCGTTGCAATAATGCGCTTACCGACATCTTTCCTGTTTACTTCCGTGATGCTCGACCTCATGCTAATTGTTGCGATGTCACCGCGCCCACATTTACAGCAAAGGACGGCTTCTCCGGGATTTATCTCTGTATAATCCTATTATCCCTCTCAGGGTGTGGAATAACAGCACGACACGCCTACAACCACGAGAGCCTGTTCACTCAAAGTGTGTGTGTGTGTGTGTGTGTGTGTGTGTGTGTGTGTGTGTGTGTGTGTGTGTGTGTGTGTGTGTGTGTGTGTGTGTGTGTGTGTGTGAGTGGTGAAATACCTTGAAGGAGCTGTGGACCAGGGTCTCGTCGAGGTCGATCACCACACAGTTTTTGCCGTAGTCAGCTTTACTGACCTCCGGCAGCAGGGGCTTGGCTGGAGGCTGCAGAGACACACACACACACACACACACACACACACACACACGTTTTAATATAGTGTGTAAACAGAGGTTCATTAGCGGGAACATATTGCAGATTACGCTCACACACACTCCTGCTGAGGGTGTGACGATGGCTCAGTGTGGGAGATGCCTCGGGGGAATCACTTATTAAACATTTAACAGAATACATTAGCTATAGAAAGGGGGCGAGGTATTTGTTTATCTACAAGAATCTATCCACAATTTATAATGACTTCATCAGTAAAGCATTTGTTATTCAGAACGCCAGATCATTCATAAGTTGTGAATTATGATTAAGGCCACTCCAGGTGGGTCACATCTACAAAATCTGACTACAGGGACGACGAACACCATGCAGTTAGATAGAGAGAGAGAGAGAGAGAGAGAGAGATAGATAGATAGATAGAGAGAGATAGATAGAGAGAGAA
>NW_027262840.1:0-22064 GCF_902827115.2 Pseudochaenichthys georgianus | reverse complement strand
GCTGCTGTTAACGTCGGTCTGTACAACGGAACTGAGCCAAAACTACGCCAACCGGCTGCGGAGGGAGACTCCCCCCCCCCCCCCCCCCCTCACTGGAGAACTGCGCTAAAACAGACTAAAACAGTTCTCACCCCCCCTCCCCCCCCCTCCCGTTGATGTTCGTGATACAGAGGGCTTCATCAAATAACTTTGAGTGGAGCCAGAAGTTGGGGTACCAACACTGACTCCAGGTACTCAGATGAGTACTGAGAAAGTTATGTGCACCCCTGACCTGTATATATATATATATTAAACACCTTGAATGTCAGGGGGGGAAACACTGTGGATGGATGGATGGATAGAGAGAGAGAGAGAGAGAGATAGATAGAGAGTAGGGATGCCAGCGATTATTCGAATATTCGCTACAGTCTCCATAATCGAATATTATTTTTCAAAATTGATTTTATTTATATATATTTTTTTTTTATCTGGCTTAGTTTCAACCAAAATATATACAATTATATATTCGGTCGAATAATCGATTATTCGTCAGGGCTGCCGAATAATCGATTTTGATCATGGTCAGTTTCTGGCAACCCTAATAGAGAGATGGATGGATAGAGAGAGAGAGATAGATAGAGAGATGGATGGATGGATGGATGGATAGAGAGAGAGATGGATGGATGGATGGATAGAGAGATGGATAGAGAGAGATGGATGGATGGATGGATAGAGAGTGAGAGAGAGATGGATAGAGAGATGGATAGTAGAGAGATGGATGATGGATGGATGGATAGATAGAGAGAGAGAGATAGATAGAGAGATGGATAGTAGAGAGATGGATGATAGATGGATGGATAGATAGAGAGAGAGAGATAGATAGAGAGATGGATAGTAGAGAGATGGATAGAGAAATAGGTACTTTATTGATCCCGACGTGGGGCCTTTTTGCTCGCTGACCAGCAGCAAAACAAGCACCAACAGCTACACCCTTTGCTGCGACCTCTGTCCCCGTGTGAGCTGAAACATCTACTCTGGGCTCTTCTCTCAGACGCAGTGTCTCTGTCCCCGTGTGAGCTGAAACATCTACTCTGGGCTCTTCTCTCAGACGCAGTGTCTCTGTCCCCGTGTGAGCTGAAACATCTACTCTGGGATCTTCTCTCAGACGCAGTGTCTCTGTCCCCGTGTGAGCTGAAACATCTACTCTGGGATCTTCTCTCAGACGCAGTGTCTCTGTCCCCGTGTGAGCTGAAACATCTACTCTGGGATCTTCTCTCAGACGCAGTTTCTCTGTCCCCGTGTGAGCTGAAACATCTACTCTGGGATCTTCTCTCAGACGCAGTGTCTCTGTCCCCGTGTGAGCTGAAACATCTACTCTGGGATCTTCTCTCAGACGCAGTGTCTCTGTCCCCGTGTGAGCTGAAACATCTACTCTGGGCTCTTCCCTCAGACGCAGTGTCTCTGTCCCCGTGTGAGCTGAAACATCTACTCTGGGATCTTCCCTCAGACGCAGTGTCTCTGTCCCCGTGTGAGCTGAAACATCTACTCTGGGCTCTTCCCTCAGACGCAGTGTCTCTGTCCCCGTGTGAGCTGAAACATCTACTCTGGGCTCTTCTCTCAGACGCAGTGTCTCTGTCCCCGTGTGAGCTGAAACATCTACTCTGGGCTCTTCCCTCAGACGCAGTGTCTCTGTCCCCGTGTGAGCTGAAACATCTACTCTGGGCTCTTCTCTCAGACGCGGTGTGAATGTATCCGAGCTGTATCAACAGAGGGCTCGGAGGCTGAGAGTGTGGGACGAGAGGAGACATATCTGAGCTCTGCAGAGGTCGTGGGAAGCGGTTTCCCTGCTGCTTTATTCACATCCAGAGCTCGGAGTCTCTGCACCACTTCCTGCAGCCTCGCCGCATTGCTTCCGTTTAGCAGCAGCAGCAGCGTCGCATTTCACGTGCCTTGCATTGTCCTGCTGTGATTTCATTCTGTAAGTGGCACTGGGGTTTCAAAGCCGACTTTATTCTCAATCTTTCAGTTTGTGTGTACAGACGGAGATCGAAATACCGTTTCCCACAATCCAGAATACAAAATACAAATATATACAAATATTTATATTAGGGATCGACCGATATGGCTTTTTCAAGGCCGATACCGATACCGATTATTAGTAATCAAGGAGACCGATAACCGATATTTGGAACCGATATACATTTGCAGTAAAATCAGAAAATCTTGGTGTCAAAATGTAGAATAACACAAACTCCAACACAACTCAACACAACTTCTTTGAAATGCATTTAAGCATAGCCTATATTATGTTTAATGAACTTTTAAACATCTTACAACTGGTTTCCTCTCTGTGCCCTTTTCTTTAGTGCAGCCATCTGCTATGAGTTAGAGAGAGACAGGAAGTGGGGCTGCAGGCTGACATGCTTAACTAACAATAATGCTTAATTTATTATATCAAACCAATGCCTGCCTGTCAGCATAACATCCCAATAAGCTGCTAGCAACTGCAAAACACTATGCTAGCTAATGTTTTGCAAACTATTAAAAGTGAGGCTATTACAGTAGACCTAACGTTAGACTAGTAGCCTCACTTCTAATATTTTGCTAAACATTTGCTAGATACATGTTGGCTAGCTAATGAGCTTCACATATCAACCTGAAAAACTGCGAGGCTCCACTCGCAGCACCCCCCCCCCGCACCACAGTTCCGCTGCGAGACGCTGCACGCTGACTGACTTCCCGCGTCCCTGTGTAACTGGGAAGCTGATAGAATTGGATCATAAGATCGTGCTGTTTTTGCAACTTCAGCTGATATGAGGGGATTGGGATGTTTATTGAACTTCGGCTTTCAACTGATTTACCTTCGACACACATGTATGGCTCTGCCGCTCAGCGCTGCTGCTTGTCTGTCTGTGTCTGCGTTCTTCGCACCTGCCTGTAATCTGAGAAGGTCCCGCCTCTATGGCTGGCTTCCACCCGGAAAATCTTCAGTGTTGATTGACACTTCAGTAATAGCCTATCAGATAGCGCTGTGGGCGGGACATTGCTCGTGTACAGAGCGTGGTGACTGCAGACAGAGAAACGGCCGCATCAGAGCCAAAGTGTTTTCGGCAGTTTTATAAAAAAAAGGCCGATACCGATAATCGGTCAAATGAGGATTATCGGCCCCGATAATCGGCCTGGCCGATAATCGGTCGACCCCTAATTTATATATATGTTTTCTTTTTTGTGAATTTATTGAACATGTCGGAAACAAAACATACAACGATAGGCGCTTTCACACCGCAGTACTTTTCCCCCAAAGGTTCATCAGAACTCTTTAGTTTTCATGAACTAAGTACAGATCGCGTTCACACCGGAATGAGTCCCTGAGGGGGGATCAGGCAAATGAAGCCGCTGACGTCACTTCTTCTTCTTCTGCTTTGGGTTTACTGGCAGGCCGCAAACCACTTCACGGCGTATACTGCCACCCGGAGTCCCCGGCCGGAAGTCCCCGGAGTCGGGGAAGGCTTCAGTCGAGTGGGGACTGTTATAAGCCGGTATTTCTGCTACAACTGCAGTTTTATTGACCTTTTTTAAAGAGTATTTTAATTATCCAGAATTTTGTTTATTGTTTATATTTGATATACTATTTTTCATTTAAATTACATTTTTAATTGTTAACGCTTTTTCACTTTTAAGTATTGTATTTTAATGTTGAGCACACTGGTCGTGTAGCAATTTGTTTCTCCCTACCTACCTGTCTACCTACCTGTCTACTAGGGCTGTGCATCTTCACTGGTCTCACGATTCGATTCGATTACGATTATCCTGTCAACGATTCGATTCGGTTCGATATCCCGGTGCATCACGGTGCATCACGATTCATACCAATGCGTTGCATCCTCAATTTTCTATATTACTGCACATGGCTTATTTTTCATCAATGCATACATGCAGTAAATACATATGAACTCTCTTTTTATTATTTAGAAAGTGCTTCAGAAATCAATAACATAAATGTCTTGACATTAATTTATAAACCAAAATAAATGAATTGTATAGGTCTAGCCTCCGTGTGTGAAGTTGTTCCATCCTCAAAAACAAAAAGCTAATGCTTCTGCAGTCTAGCTGCAGCTTCTAGCAACAGTCTTCTGTTAAGAAAGGACACTGAATGTCCTGAATGAGGATCACACACAGGACCTGAGTCTGAACACAGCAGACAACAGGAGTATTTACAACAGCATATACAAACAAAAATACTGCATGTGGGTGCACACTTACATTCTCTGTCTTACTGTTACATAAATCCCATGAATGTATGAGATTAAATTAGCTTCATTATATCTCAGTGATTAAGTGAATAACAACGTTTCTATCGGGTCACTATCAGCCTGTCACTCATTATTTTCAGGGAGGGGGCGGGGCTTGGAGTAACGGAGAGGAGACGGTGATCGCGGAAGCTTTTTTCCTCCTGCCTTCACAAACTTTACACACGTATATATCGTCTGCAAATTGCTAGAGGACATTCATACTTTGCAATCCAAGACTTAATTAAATCCACCAAAAACCTGACATGATTGTAACGCGATTATTTTTGAAAAACATAAATCCCTGTCTGTGTCTCTGAGCCGCAGCGACATGCACGGAGTGATTCAGAGCGGGTCCTGCTGTTGTCGGTTCTGGACTGGTGTTCTTGTGTTGGTGGATAAAGCAGACTGCTCAGTGTTGCTATGCCGCTGTCACGTATGTTCCCTGATCTCTGCGTCACCGACCGATTTGATATTAAAGTGACAGAAAAAACGTTATAGTAAAGCCGCGGCCGGAAAATCAGGAAGCAACGTTACTACTCTATAACCGATTATCTTCCGTCACTGCATCGAGACCGAATCGTCCACGTCCGCATCGCAATGCATCGTAGAAACGATTATTTTCAACACCCCTACTGTCTACCTACCTGTCTACCTACCTACCTACCTACCTACCTACCTACCTACCTACCTACCTACCTACCTACCTACCTACCTGTCTACCTACCTACCTACCTACCTACCTACCTACCTGTCTACCTACCTACCTGTCTACCTACCTACCTGTCTACCTACCTACCTACCTACCTACCTACCTACCTACCTACCTACCTCCCTCCCTCAAGAGTCTACATACTTTTTATTTGACTTTTCTTAATGATTGATTCCGTAAAGACGTTGAATAAACTTAGTAGCAACAGGAAAACGACTTCTCTGCCTGTAGCGGAAGCTGACGTTCAAACAGACCTGAATGCAGATCGCTGTTTCCTGTCATTGCAGTGCTTGTGTGGTTACAGTGTGGCTGAGAAATTGCAGTGTTTGTGACACCTCATGTAGATAATGGCACCTTACCCACAATGCATCAGAATACAGCTGTAACATGTCAGGGCTCGAAACCTTTTCTATATTTGTTTTCTTTCTCTCTCTGCACTTTCGCCACAGACAACCAAGACATCCAAATTGGAAAGATGCACCACTTTTACAAACTAAGAGATAACATCGTAACTGTGATGAATGTTCTCGAGTTGCGTCTCTTCACGATTGAACCTAGGGGTGCACGATATTGGTTTTTTCAAACCGATAACTTCCTGCTTCTCTGGCAAACTTCTCCTTTCTCAAAAGCCTCGTGGATAGGTCAAAGCCCCGGTGCCTTTGCAGCTGGCTTTGGATTCGCCGCTAGTTTAGCAGCGCAGGCGTCTTCGTACGCTTTTAACACACCATCGTAGCCATGGCGATGTTTCAGGCGACTGATCAGGTTGGAAGTATTATAGCTCGTTGCCTTCTTCCCTCCTCGTGGAACTTCTGCATCTGTTAATACAAATAGCAAGCGAACTATCTAACTCTGAAACTTTAAATAGTCCCATACTACCGACGACATGTTTGTTTGCTGTCCTGGCTTCACGGCCGCACGCCGTTTACGTCTCAGCCAGGCACGAGTTAGGGAGCGCTGGCTTTGTGAAGAACTCCCCTCTTCCTAAACCACTAACACCACAGTACTGGCAGAACGGGAGGAGCCGAGTGAAAAACAAGCGCCCCTCATCCCAACCCACCCACACCGCAGGATCTTTCTCTTTTTTGTACCCAAAAATATATTGTATATTATCGGGGCTATTAATACTTTCATCAGGTTTATCGGGATGACGTCATCATTCCTAATATCGGACCGATAATTATCGGACTGATAATGCACCACTAATTTGCACACATCTTGTGTCCATATATTTCTGTTTGGGTGGTCACGCCACACCGTGCACGTGCATGCATGAGTCATGGGAAAATATCTGGATTGAGAGGTTGCGTTTTCTTTGCACAGCATGAAAGAAAGGCCGAATGAATGGGCTGTGATTTTAGTATTTTTAAGCAGAGGTCAATAATTCGTACGGCCCTCGGAGGATGTTGAAAAAATTGAAATGGCCCTTGAGAGGAAAAAGGTTCCCCACCCCTGCACTAACACCACAGTACTGGCAACACGGGAGGAGCCGAGTGAAAAACAAGCGCGCCTCATCCCAATCCCCCACACCGCAGGACCTCTTTCTTTTACCCAAAACATATATTGTATATTATCGGGGCTATTAATACTTTTATCGGGATGACGTCATCATTCCTAATATCGTGCGCCACTAGTTGCACCATCTTGACCTAAAACGAGTCCCAAGATATTTTACATATTTCAAATATTACGTCACATGTCTTGCTTTCTTTCCCAGCGCTGGAGCCAAGCTTGATCTTGCAATTCCACGAAAGGCTTCCGTAAATTAAGCACCAAACGTTTTATTAAAAATAAACAAACTGACTTTCAGTGTGATGCGTTTCCAAAGACGTTTTATTTTGGTACTAAAGTGCAGAACACCGAATACTTACAGTTGGTTCATGTGAGGCGGAGTGTTCTCCAGGCGTGTGTGTGCATGTAAACGGTCGCCTCGACTTCATTCCTCGATGCAATGCGCTCGCAGTTAAGACTTTAATGTCGTGTCACTCTTCGTGGAGAGTCTGTGTAATTAGCTTATCTCTTAACGTCAGCCATGATGTGTCAGGCTGAGGGCCCTGCTGTTCGTCGTGTGTGTGTGTGTGTGTGTGTGTGTGTGTGTGTGTGTGTGTGTGTGTGTGTGTGTGTGTGTGTGTGTGTGTGTGTGTGTGTGTGTGTGTGTGTGTGTGTGTGTGTGTGTGTGTGTGTGTGTGTGTGTGTGTGTGTGTGTGGTGTGTGTGTGTGTGTGTGTGTGTGTGTGTGTGTGTGTGTGTGTGTGTGTGTGTGTGTGTTGAAGTGGTTATGAAAGATCCTCGGCCATTTTCTACTTATTGAGCCATTTTCTCAAAGCTCCCGCGTCACGGCCATCTCCACTGATCATAGTTCCGTTGTTGAGGTCGACGAGAATAGATTTATATCGTGCAATTTTCCAAACTCAAATTGGTTTCTCAGCGTCTCTGTAAACTACGTGTATTCACTGCATTTCAGGATGTAGAGAGGATGGGTCTGAGAGAGGATGGGTCTGCAGAGAGGATGGGTCTGAGAGAGGATGGGTCTGAGAGAGGATGGGTCTGCAGAGAGGATGGGTCTGAGAGAGGATGGGTCTGCAGAGAGGATGGGTCAGAGAGAGGATGGGTCTGAGAGAGGATGGGTCTGCAGAGAGGATGGGTCTGAGAGAGGATGGGTCAGAGAGAGGATGGGTCTGAGAGAGGATGGGTCTGCAGAGAGGATGGGTCTGAGAGAGGATGGGTCAGAGAGAGGATGGGTCTGAGAGAGGATGGGTCTGCAGAGAGGATGGGTCTGCAGAGAGGATGGGTCTGAGAGAGGACGGGTCTGAGAGAGGAAGGGTCTGAGAGAGGATGGGTCTGAGAGAGGAAGGGTCTGAGAGAGGATGGGTCTGCAGAGAGGATGGGTCTGAGAGAGGATGGGTCTGAGAGAGGATGGGTCTGAGAGAGGATGGGTCTGAGAGAGAGAGGAAGGGTCTGAGAGAGGATGGGTCTGAGAGAGGATGGGGTCTGAGAGAGGATGGGTCTGAGAGAGGATGGGTCTGAGAGAGGATGGGTCTGCAGAGAGGATGGGTCAGAGAGAGGATGGGTCTGAGAGAGGATGGGTCTGCAGAGAGGATGGGTCTGAGAGAGGATGGGTCAGAGAGAGGATGGGTCTGAGAGAGGATGGGTCTGCAGAGAGGATGGGTCTGAGAGAGGATGGGTCAGAGAGAGGATGGGTCTGAGAGAGGATGGGTCTGCAGAGAGGATGGGTCTGCAGAGAGGATGGGTCTGAGAGAGGACGGGTCTGAGAGAGGAAGGGTCTGAGAGAGGATGGGTCTGAGAGAGGAAGGGTCTGAGAGAGGATGGGTCTGCAGAGAGGATGGGTCTGAGAGAGGATGGGTCTGAGAGAGGATGGGTCTGAGAGAGGATGGGTCTGAGAGAGAGAGGAAGGGTCTGAGAGAGGATGGGTCTGAGAGAGGATGGGTCTGAGAGAGGATGGGTCTGAGAGAGGATGGGTCTGCAGAGAGGATGGGTCTGAGAGAGAGAGGATGGGTCTGAGAGAGGATGGGTCAGAGAGAGGATGGGTCTGAGAGAGGAAGGGTCTGAGAGAGGAAGGGTCTGAGAGAGGATGGGTCTGAGAGAGGATGGGTCTGAGAGAGGATGGGTCTGAGAGAGGAAGGGTCTGAGAGAGGATGGGTCTGAGAGAGAGAGGATGGGTCTGAGAGAGAGAGGATGGGTCAGAGAGAGGATGGGTCTGAGAGAGGGAGGAGAGATCAGCTGAGCTGCACTGAGTGTGTGAGGAAGTCCGTGGATTGGTCAATTTGGACCAATCAGCGGGGGCTTAACGTAACGGCTCCACGGATTGGTCCATTTGGTTCCGGGTAACGCATGACATCATGATGTCCCCGGAAGAATCAGATGGACAGTGACGTGTCTCCAACGAGGCGTTCTGGGAGGTCTTCTCTGAGTCAGAGTTCTACTCGCTGCAGAGCGCACTTTGAGGGTTCTGACTCTGCAGACGCTCACATGCAGAAACACCTTCATAACAACGAGGGGACGGGTCAGAACCGGAAAGGCACGACATGGGCCCTTTAACATCCCAACTGCATCTTAAATAAAGCAGCTGCTCGGAAGTGGCTCGATGTTGTCTGAGATATTTGATGTTCCCACAACACTCACTGAATACTTTGCATGGGTTCAATGAACACTGAGAAATGGCCACAGGACAGATCCCCTCAATTACCCAAAGTCAAGTTGAACCTCGCCGTCCCCTTTTCTCACGAAGCCTCTCGTTTGATTTAAACGAGCTGGACATGTCTTGGCTTGTGACCCGGTCAATCAAATCTGTTGTTGTTGCTTCTGACTGCGTGTTTTTATCAGCACAAACTAATCTCCTCTTCATTGAGTTATTACAGGAATAACCGGCTTCATGTTGAAGTGTATAAATGTATATTAATCTTCTCTCGTGTTCATGAAGTCGGTCATGGTGTAGCGGCAGCGTTCCACCGTCGACTTCTGCAGAAAACAAGGACTCAGCGAACCATTGGATGGCTGATCCTCTCTCGTTGCTGAAACATTTATCTAGTTATCGCTCAGCCTTTCCTGTCGTCCGTACGCCCCTCAAAGAGCAGGACTGATATTCCCTCTGAAAGATCATTGCTTTGTCTTTTTAACTAAATGATTTCTCCGTTTCTCTCCTCCTTTCCTCGTCCCGTCTCATCGACCTGCCTCCTCCAAACGATGTCTTTTCGTCATCGTGAAATCTGGACCGCTCCCCGACACAGCGGTAAGTACTTTGCTTATTAATTACCTTCGATAAAAGCTGTAGTTATGCAAAAATCACAGGTCGGCAAAAGCGTTTTCTGAGTGTTTCGCCTGTTTTTATCCAGTTTCACACCGACGGCTCCAATTAGCATTTAACGTAGAAAAGGGCGTTAAATGCAGATGGGTTTTTTAATTGTGTAACAAACCAAACACTATCGCACTCGCAGGACGAACTGGTGCCACTAATAAGATATACTGTCCCTTTCATCACCTTCATGATGCATATTGTTAAGTTGAGGGAGAAATGTCCCTAAATGGAGACATTTCAGTGTGTGTCCCCCGGCAAGCAAAGCCAAAGGCCCCTTAAGCTATTCCACGCATCCACCCCCCCTCAAATAATAAAATACATGCGAGTTCATGGCTGCTGTCGACAACGTTCTTGTTAGTGAGTGAGACGCACCGGAGTTGAGGATCTGGGGTTTATTCTCCCAGAAATATAATTCAGGCGTTTAGCAGACGGCTTATTCCAAAGCGACTGACAGGGACGTTCTCCCTGGAGGAACCGAGGGCTGAGTGCCTTGCTCAAGGGCACACTAGTGGTGGTGTCCCAGGCGGGATTTGAACTCGCAGCCTTCCGATCGTCAGCCCACCTCACTCTCCATTAGACCACCAAAAAAATAGTTTTTCAATTGAATTAATATGTTTAACAAACCAATGAACAAAATGAATTATTAAAAACTATAAATACAATACACACATGTAACGTGTTTATACGAGGACCCCCTTAGTGGTGCTAGGAATATTTTATATAAATGTTGTTTTCCATTTAACTTATTGTACTAAGATTATTTTTGTAAACATGCATGGTATTTTTTTTTAATTGACCTTTTTATTTACGTTTACCTCACGTACCCCCTGCAGTACCCTAACGTACCCCTAGGGGTCCGCGTACCCCCATTTGAGAATCACTGCATTAGACCACCAAAAAAAAATATTTTTTTTATGAGATCCATTTGTGGCGGACGATATTTAATTGTGGCGACCCGCGACAAATAAATCAATATATGGGAAACATTGCATTTATTTAACTACGATCGATGAGAAACCCGTGTTTAGTTTTTAGTTTTTTGGCACCACGTCCATCTGGTCTCATGTTTCTAGTTTAATCTCATTGTATCCGTTTTATTTTTGCTCCTCAGCTTCAGAAGAACCTGGAGGGCTATGTCGGCTTCGCAAATCTCCCCAACCAGGTCTACAGAAAATCAGTGAAGAGAGGCTTCGAGTTCACTCTCATGGTTGTTGGTGAGTAATCCTCTATTTACACACGCATGAAAACACACACACACACACACACACACACACACACACACACACACACACACACACACACACACACACACACACACACACACACACACACACACACACACACACACACACACACACACACACAGCGGTCACAGTTTCTTAATTCATGTTGTTGGTACATACAGTACAGTAGGTGTGTGTGTTACTTACTGTACATGTGTGTGTAGCAGTGTTGGGTTTCACACACATTTTTGAGCAGAGCGATGGCAGCTGTTTCCTCTCAGCGCACTGGAGATGGTTTCAAGTTTCAAGGCTTTTGTTATTGTCATTCGAACACAGCTAAAGTGTAGATATGTCAATTAAATCTGAGGTCGCAGCTCCTCCAACAGTGCACCACAATAACATAGTTAACATAGTGCAAGTAATACAATAGAATAGAATATAATAGAATAGAATCGAATAGTGCAAGGAGAGGTTTCACATGCAGGTGTGTGTGTGTGTGTGTGTGTGTGTGTGTGTGTGTGTGTGTGGTGTGTGTGTGTGTGTGTGTGTGTGTGTGTGTGTGTGTGTGTGTGTGTGTGTGTGTGTGTGTGTGTGTGTGTGTGTGTGTGTGTGTGTGTGTGTGTGTGTGTGTGTGTGTGTGTGTGTGTGTGTGTGTGTGTGTGTGTGTGTGTGTGTTACCTGAGCAGGAAGTGGCTCTGAATGCCTGTGTGATGTCACTTCCTGTCGCCTGGCTTTCAGTGACTACCTGGGTGTTTCTCAATCGCGAGGATGCTGGCTTGGTAGTCGCGTACTTCCAAGTCACTTCCTTCAGAAACGAAGCAAGTATACTTCCAAGCCACGGCTTCGGAAAACGAATAAGAATGGAACAGGCTAACAAGTGTGCCACTCTCTCCAACGGTTTCAACATAAACTGTACCGAAAATAAATACCTCACGATGTTTATCTAATTATGAACTTGCTTTACTTTCAGGAACACATGTTTGGTGAAAACAAAGTAACATATCTACCAACACATGTTCTACGCCACTATACTTACATTTAAATGTGTGCTGCATCGGTTCAGCCATTCTCCGCAAGGGTTTTTGAAATTGGTCCGTGCGCAAAGCATTGTGGGGATTTTAAGGACGCGAAGTCTACCCGTGTGCAGCCTCGAAAATTCCCCCAAACCAAGGATGCGGCCTCGGTGGAATTCCAAGTATGCTGGAGATTGGAACAGTCCTTCGGCGGCACTCGATGACGTAGCATCCTTGAAATATTGGCTTGGAAGCCAGAATCCTCGAGATTGAGAAACGGCCAGAGTGTGTGTGTGAGCTACCCGATCAGGAAGTGGCTCTGAATGCCTGTGTGATGTCACTTCCTGTCGCCTGGCACCTGTCAGCAAGGCTATACATATAAACAAATATAAGCTGGGTTTCTTTTCATTATATCACAACATTTCCTGCCCGACAACCAGCTGAGGATTTAGTTTTGCGGCACCTGTTGTTGTTCGACGTCATAAAAATATCCTTATCTTTCCTAACATGTGGACCGTCTATGTTGTGATTTATCTATGCATCTATATCCTGTCCATCTTGAGAGAAGGATCCTCCCAAGTGTAAATAAGTGATATGGTGATATATATAAATAACTTAATTCTTAATGGGCGTCTTCCACTTTCATAACGACCCAGTTCCCTCTCATCACATCGCTTCAACTGAAGGGGCCTCCGAGACCCTCTCTCCTGCAACCCAATCACTCCATGTCCTTTCTAAATGCGTTCACAGAGCAGAGCGATGTGGCTCTGGAGTCGAGGACGAAGTCGCTCTCGCATTTAAGCAGGAATGCCAAACTAAGCTTTTTAAATACGAGGATTCTTTGCATTTCTACTGTTCAAGAAGCTCTTCATTGTTCTCGTACTGCAGCACCTCTTTTCACCCTCTGTCTGAAACCAGAGCTGCTCTGATTGGTTAGCTGTTTAGAGATGTCCCGCCCCTTAAAGGTGGGGTAGGTAAGAATGGAGAAACCGGCTCGAGTGGCTTGAATTTTAAAATACACAACCGGAAAAATCTGTCCCTTCCTCACAGAGCCCCTCCCCCAACACACACGGACGCGCACATGACCAATGAGGGCACAGAGGGAAGGCTGACAGGCAGGCAGGCCATCCAGTTACTTTAGCCGGCCCAAGTATGCTGGAGATTGGAACAGTCCTTCGGCGGCACTCGATGACGTAGCATCCTTGAAATATTGGCTTGGAAGCCAGAATCCTCGAGATTGAGAAACGGCCAGAGTGTGTGTGTGAGCTACCCGATCAGGAAGTGGCTCTGAATGCCTGTGTGATGTCACTTCCTGTCGCCTGGCACCTGTCAGCAAGGCTATACATATAAACAAATATAAGCTGGGTTTCTTTTCATTATATCACAACATTTCCTGCCCGACAACCAGCTGAGGATTTAGTTTTGCGGCACCTGTTGTTGTTCGACGTCATAAAAATATCCTTATCTTTCCTAACATGTGGACCGTCTATGTTGTGATTTATCTATGCATCTATATCCTGTCCATCTTGAGAGAAGGATCCTCCCAAGTGTAAATAAGTGATATGGTGATATATATAAATAACATTTGATGGATCCAAACTAAATGATTCTTCATGGAATTATTTATCAAGACGTTTCTAAAATACACCCGAGCTTTACTCCAAGACCCTCAAACCATATCTATAGACACTCAGCTGTTTGTCTTCTAAGGATGTACCCTTCAGGGTTAGGTGAGGCTTCCTAGTTTAAGTTGAGATGGGAGGGTGTAGTTGTGTAAGAAGCACACGCCCTTTAGAAAGACAACACGAACAAAGGCTTCAAACCTGATGTGTTCATTCTCTCCTGGGAGCGGGACAGCACCTGGTTTCGTGTTTAATAAAGTAGAAACTAAAACACTGCCTGAGTACACACATGTTTTATATAGAAAGTATCAACATGACGTATTTACAGCTTGAGATATGCAGAGGGGAATAAGATACGACCTGATGATGTCTTCCAGTCGCTGCAATTCGTACTTTATTAAGGGTTGATATACATTCTCACACACACACACACACACACACACACACACACACACACACACACACACACACATACACGTTCATATATATAAATACACACTTAGAAACCCCAGCTCCCATCAGACGACCTCCTCTCTTACCTCATCCTGCGGAGTTTCCCCCTGCTGTGCTCACAGGGAGAAGTGTGTGTGTGTGTGTGTGTGGTGTGTGTGTCTTCTCCTCGCTCTCTCTCTCTATGTGTGGTGTGTGGTGTGTCTCTGTGTGTGTGTGTGTGTGTGTCTCTCTCTGTGTGTGTGGTCTCTCTCTCGCTCTCTCTCTCTGTGTGTGTGTGTGTGTGTGTGTGTGTGTGTGTGTGCGTGTGTGTGTCTTTCTCTTTCTCTGTGTGTGTCTCTCGCTCTCTCTCTCTGTGTGTGTGTGTCTCTGTGTGTGTGTCTCTGTGTCTCTCTCTGTGTGTGTGTGTGTGTATCTCTCTCTCTCTGTTTGTGTGTGTGTGTGTGTGTGTCTTTCTCTTTCTCTGTGTGTGTCTCTCGCTCTCTCTCTATGTGTGTGTGCGTGTGTGTGTCTCTGTGTCTCTCTCTATGTGTGTGTGTGTGTCTTATATCTCTATCTGTGTGTGTGTGTGTGTGTGTGTGTGTGTGTGTGTGTGTGTGTGGTGTGTGTGTGTGGTGTGTGTGTGTGGTGTGTGTCGTGTGGTGTGGTGTGTGTGTGTGTGTGTGTGTGTGTTGTGTGTGTGTGGTTGTGTGTGTGTGCTGTGTGTGTGTGTGTGTGTGTGTGTGTGTGTGTGTGTGTGTGTGTGTGTGTGTGTGTCCAGCGGTTATGGAAATGATGATGAAGTGGAACTATGTTCATGTTATTTTAAGGCTTACTTTATTAGACATGACATCATTAAGACGACATTTCACTGAAGCCCGGCTCGCACGCCCTCAGCAGAGAATGAAGACCTTTTGTGTTTTTCTTAATGGGCGTCTTCCACTTTCATAACGACCCAGTTCCCTCTCATCACATCGCTTCAACTGAAGGGGCCTCCGAGACCCTCTCTCCTGCAACCCAATCACTCCATGTCCTTTCTAAATGCGTTCACAGAGCAGAGCGATGTGGCTCTGGAGTCGAGGACGAAGTCGCTCTCGCATTTAAGCAGGAATGCCAAACTAAGCTTTTTAAATACGAGGATTCTTTGCATTTCTACTGTTCAAGAAGCTCTTCATTGTTCTCGTACTGCAGCACCTCTTTTCACCCTCTGTCTGAAACCAGAGCTGCTCTGATTGGTTAGCTGTTTAGAGATGTCCCGCCCCTTAAAGGTGGGGTAGGTAAGAATGGAGAAACCGGCTCGAGTGGCTTGAATTTTAAAATACACAACCGGAAGAAATCTGTCCCTTCCTCACAGAGCCCCTCCCCCAACACACACGGACGCGCACATGACCAATGAGGGCACAGAGGGAAGGCTGACAGGCAGGCAGGCCATCCAGTTACTTTAGCCGGCTCAGATGATTGGTCGAGCTTTTCACAGCGCCACGGCTTCAAAGCACTTCAGATATTCATTGCTATCGGGATGTTAAGAGCATTCCATGGAATATAACAAGTGTTTCTGAAGTGAACGACCGACCCCACCTTTAAGCTATGACGTACAATGTATTGAAGCGCTATCCAATAGGAGTGGTACATAGTGATGTCACTATGTTCTGGATGTAAACAAAGGCAGTTCAATGAAGCAAAATAGACCACTAAGATAAAGTTGTTTATATTCATTCATTGAATTGAGACGTTCATTTATCAAATCCTTTTTGCAGATTCTTATTTGGCTGTCCTTGCATTGAAAAGTTAATTCTGTCTTATTTGGAAATATGTAGTTGTTTTAAACCCAGTGTATCGAAGGAGGGACCGTCTTTATTTTATAGTCAAAGTGGACGTTTGTACCAAATTGAAACTAATTAGAATTTGGTCATCAAAGGTAAAAGGCTTTAAAGCATAACGTGATGAGCTTTCGGACAGACATGGATGTTAACTGCAGCCTCACTGATGTGCAGCGAGGAGGGCGTTCTCGTGGTGGAGGGGAAGCGATTGTTGGCGGACGAGTGAAAGTGGGCCAGAGCCATTTGTTGGACAGAGTCAATATTTGCCAGCGATTTGCACATTGGCAGGAAGTGACCTCGATGTGAGCCGGAGCTCAGTGTGCTTGCTCGACAGAGAGGTGAAACGGCTCAGTTTTATCCCTTTGGACAGAATCCCGCTCAAACAAACACGACGCGCTTCAGGAGAGGAGGTCTGACATCTGGCTTTCAGAGCAGACGCGTCGGCAAGGCTCTGCATATACACACGAGCGGGGCAATGAGCAGCGTTCCTTTTGATATCAGAACATTTCCTGCCCGACGACCAGCTTCTTTTTTCTTTTCTTTAACACTTTATTTATTGGTTTTTCGCCACACGACAAAATAACAGGAGAAAATACAGAGTACAAAAACATGACATGATGATAACAACATGAAAAGACAGAATCCATCTCCTATGAAAAAGATATACTTGCAGTGTTTCCGCCAGACCTGGGCTGAGAGGGCGTGACGAAGCCACTGGGGACGAGGAAGGCAGCGCACGCCAGAATGGAATTCGTCATTAATTATAACTGGGTTTAATGCAGTAACAAACAGGCAGTGTTGCCAACTTGGCGACTTTGTCGTTAAATTTGGCGGATTTCCAAACCCTCCGGCGACTTATTTGTGTCAAAAGCGACTAACGACTATTCTAACGATTTATAATGGTGTTATTAGCGACTTTTCTGGTGTTTGGCGACTCACGTATTGTTCTGCAGTTAACGAGCTGCCGTGAGCCCCGCCTCCCTCCCATAGTACTCACAGGCGCTCAGACTGACAGTTGCCTGGCGGCAGCAGAGCAGCTGCTGCAGTCAGAGAGAGCAGCGAGGAGACAACCACACCCCCCGCGTCGAGATTGCAAATGAATTGCGCATGCGCCAACTGCCAAGCCGTCCTGGTTTTGAGCGGGATTTAAATGTGAAATGTAAATGTTTCTTCACTCACTTTCACACTATAATACATTCCGAGTTATGTTCTGCTTAAGACGGGAAAGCAGAAAAGTAATTTTACATTGCAGAATAGAGGACATTTCTGATCTACTGTCGTCTGGATTTAACTCCGGTGGTTTCAAGTTTTGATCCTTGAAGGGTTGGGAACGTTTGTTGTACTCCCCTCTACCATGCTCTCTCCTACAGCCGCCATTACATGATATGCAAATTAGGCGATGACGTCATTTAGCGACTTCTGGCGAGTTTTTGGACAGCCAATAGCTACTTTCCTTACTAAGGAGTTGGCAACACTGCAAACAGGTGTGCAACAAAGAGAGGGCACAGAGAGCCTGAGCCGAACTAGACAGCCAGAAGGGCACAGGTGACCAGAAGGAGGACTCGAGACAACACTAAACACGGATCACACGCGTTCTGACGGTCGGACGTGTCCACGACGCCGGGGCAGAATGAGTGAGGCGTCTGGTCGCCGCGGAGCCTCCAGAGTGATAGCTGTCCCCAGGCTTCGTAGCGTCATCTCCGGCAGGTGCGCGCCGGGATGGCTCGGGGATTGGAGCGCGTCGGGCCCGGCGTGCTCCAATCACAATCTTCAGGAGGCGGACCCAGGAGTTGGCAGCCAATGACGTTGGGGCAACCACACAGCTCATTTACATAACAGGATAGCGAAACCGGATTAACAGGACCGGAGAGGCGACAGCCGACACAGAGGGCGTCCAACCCGAAAGTGCGCGGGGGGGGTGACGTCACGTGACTTGAATTTTGAATTGCGCCGTCCCTTATACTCTCTCTCAGCGTCTCGCTGCCCTCCTGGCACGGTCCTTGGACGATGCGGCAGTGTTTTTGTTTTCTTCCGTCACAGGAACGCCCTTTGCTGGCAGCGCAAAGAATCCCACCGACCAGACTCCTTTGCCCTCCAACAGGGGGCGTCCTTTTTCCTTTTCGTCATTTCAAGCGATAAAAACTCGATCTTCTCTCAAATTCAGAATTTCTTCGGACGCCCTCGGCTCGCGTTCAGGGCGTCCCGATGACGGCAAGACGCCCCCCGGCGGAAACGCTGCTTATCTTTCCTAACATTTGGACTGTCTCTGTCGTAATTTCATTCTCTCGTTTTAATCCATTCACACACCGTCTGCATCACGTCTGTCCACACAAACATAGACACGCTTTTAGCAGAAGAAGGGTGGTGTCTCTGCCAACAGATTATATGCAAAGCTCCAGACTTGTTAAACGTTTATTGTCTCGGGGAAAGTCCCATTCATAAACACAGAGCGGGGGAGAGAAGATAACTGCTTCCAAATGTGCAGAATTTCCCCTTTTCAACAAACCACTTTTCCGTTCACCTGCACGCCACGAGCCCAGGGTATAAAATACACGTTATATGTGGAGCACCTTTCATGCTTGAAGTGCTTCACAGAGCATGAGAGACATGATGACTAACAAATGAGGAACATAATTAATGTTAAAACATGAACTAAAAAACGATAAGCCAAATGAAAAAGATAGGTCTTTAATTTACTTTTCCAATCGAGGTTCCCGTTCGAAGATCAAATGATAAGAAGTACTTTATTGATGTGGGACATGTTTGCATTGCAGCATAAAAAGACAAGGCTATGGATGAGAGTAACACCTACGTGACTTCCGGGCAAAAATTAAGGCCCCGCCCACTTTTCATTTGAACGGCGGTCAAAACTAATTCTGAAGTTTTTGCCAATCCGATCAAAAAAAAATGTAAACCGTGGATTTGTGGATCTTCAAAGAGCTCGGTTACGATGGCCAGTCAGGCAAACAGTTACATTACATCATTGGAAATCGACGATGGGGCTCGATATGTGGTTAAATTAAAATCAGTAGGCGAGGCTGTAATTTCGCCGGCTGTTCCTCTCATGAGCGAGGCGGAACATAATAGTTTTATCACGCCAACAAGCTGCCGGGTCGTTTATTGCTCCTCAAACATTAACAATAATCCAGAGTTCAGTGTTTCTGAACTTCCTCTAAGAAGAAAGGACAAAGAAGAGCTCTGTGGCTTCAGGCTCGATGGCCGTTCAAATTACAGGGTGGTTTCCCCCAAAAGTGGGCGGGGCCGTAAAGTCACGTATCGCCTACTGCTATATTTAACCACATATCGAGCGCGATCGTCGATTTCTAAAGGCTTAATGCAATTGTCTGCCTGTCTGGCCGTTGGAATCGGGCTCTTTGAAAATCCAAAAGTCTCCGGTTTTCTTAAATTTCTGGTCGGATTGGCAAAAACTTCAGAATTGGTATCGACCGCCGTTCAACTGACGGCGTTGGTTTCCCCCAAAAGTGGGCGGAGCCGTTATTTTTTTCCCGGATATGACACATTTGTTGCTCTCATCTATAAGAGACATTCAAACACTAGAAATAAACAATCCAAAATATTTCTGAAATAGAAATAGCATTAAAAATGTGGAAATACAAGTTCACGGAGACTTCAAGTAGCTCAGAATGATGCCATGAGAATATTGCTGAAGACACCTCGATGGTAGTGAAGGTGAAATGTGTGTGGCTGCAGGAGACAATGCTCTCCAAGCTGTTTTAAGAAGTCTCATGTATAAATGTATTTGCCGGCTTGAATCCTCTTGGCCTTATCGAACATAAGGCTTAGTACACGCTACCAATCACAGCTGTGGAGACATTGGTATAGTTGTCTCTTTGTAGGACGCTGATTTAAATTATTCTTAAACTGAATTATTTTGCTGTGTATGTAATTTATAATATGTAATGCCTCGTCTTTTATCTGGACCTGAGTCTGTAATAAAGTGTTCATTCATTCATATCAAATGCGAGGCTGTTCCCCAGTTTGGGGCGATGTAAAAACAGAAAGCAGCCTCCCCAGGTCTCTCGTCTCGCACTCTGGTTCAACACAAGAGACCTGGATGGAATGAAGGAAGCCAACGCGAGCTTTCCCTGCCTCTTGAAGCGCTAAGTGCCTTTGACTGAACCCCCGTGGTTTACACAGCTGCTGGACATTTCCTTTAAAGGAAGTGTGCTGCTGCAGCCGAGAAGCCGTACCGACACGAGTGGAAGCTTTATTTGCAGTATGCTGGCACGGAGGGTTTTAATGTGTTTTAACAAGGAGCGTTGATAAGATGGTTGATAAGACACGCTGCAAGTCCCACATAGTGGCGCAGTGGGCATGTTCACCCTCTCAAGATCTCTAATTCAGCATAAACTCTTGACAATACGCCCCTTCACATGTTGTAGTCGTTCCTATATTCACCTGGGACTAAATGTTTGATGGGCTTATTTTAACAATAATAATAATACATTTAATTTATACAGCACACTTTAAAAACAACGTCATCTCAAGGTGGCTTCACGCGAGGGTATGGGGAGACGAGAAATTAATACAAATAAATAAATTAAAAAGTTATCTGGAGCATGTTGGATAAAATGTGGTCACATGACTCCTTCTGAGGTCACTGCAGATCTGTTGGAAGCTAGCTAGCTAACGTTGCTAACCTGGTCATTTCAGATATACTGACGGTTACGACTAACTTTATATCCCCCCCAAGACAACGCCAACTTTGCATTTTTATTCTGTTAGTCGCCAACATGAATTATATTTCCTTTTTTTTTGGGAATGAACTTTTTATTTTGGTCAATTTATTTTATTGATTTTGTCACTTTTTTTTAGCCAATTACTTTTTTTTGGTCAAACTTTCTTTCATTTGTTTTTTGTCCCCCAACAATTTTCCTCATTAACTTTTTGTCCTCATCTTTTACTTGTTTAGTTGCCCTTATTTTTCTGTCATCAAACTTTCTTCTCCTTTTGTCACTAAATGTTCTTTTTTCTGCTCTGCAACTATTTTTAAAGCGTGTTGCGTTGTAGTTGCTCGTTTGCCGGGCCTCGACGCTGACCTTATCAAGTAGAGCTGCCACCTAAATGTCAATGAATTAAAATCATTCGCTTAGTTTCAAACCTTGGTGTTAAAGGTTTTCTGCTGCGTCATTGTTCGCTTAACAACACGGTATGGCAGGCGACACGGAGGTAGGCTGGGTAAGTGGAAACCCAGCTGGAATGGAAACGCTGCAAACCGCGTTTCTGCGCCTCGTTTCCCTCCAATGGAATAAAAGCCATCGCTAATGATTAGGTCAGCTCTCAGTCTTCCATTTATTGTCAGAGTTTATAGATTTGTTTTATCTTCACGGCACAGCCTGCTGCATCAAATCAAATCCAGTTTTATTTATAGCACATTTATAAAGGATGTCTGGTGGAGCCAAAGAGCTACATATAATACAAATAGCCTACAGTCGAGACACTTTACAGCAAATACAAACAACCAGATTGTTCAGAATATCAGTATGACAATACGACACCCTCTGTCCTTAGACCCTCTGTCCTCAGACCCCTCTGTCCTCATACCCTCTGCCCTCATGACCCTCTGTCCTCAGACCCTCTGTCCTCAGACCCTCTGTCCTCAGACCCTCTGTCCTTAGACCCTCTGTCCTTAGGTCTTCTCTGTGTCAGAGTTTTACTCGCTACATGGTGCACTTTGAGGGCTTATGACTCTGCAGACCGTTTACATGCAGACAAACGTTCATAACAACAAGGGGACGGGTGATAACCAGAAAAGCATGACATGGGACCTTTAAGTTGTGGGTAAAGAGTTTAATTTCATATATTATTTCAGTCTTCGCGTCTCAGAGCAGCAGCGGAGGGGAAGATCTTCATTCAGTCAAAGCCAATTACCATCTGATCACGTTTCTGGGAACGGTTTGAGCTTGTTGGCAGCTTGTGACCTCGTGCCATCCAAACCTTCCGCCACAGCTCTGACCAAAAATGATCGGCATCTCCACCACCGCCCTCATAACTCTGAGCTTGATTTGTTTCATGAAACCAGAGCTCCGGGACCTTGATCTCTTCCCTCTGCTGCTGCTGTCATCTTCCCTAACTCAATCTGACGGTTTTATCACATGCAATTCACCCACAGCTTGCAGAAACAAAACCTTCAAGGCTCTCCAT